>NC_050603.1:19795767-19970767 GCF_013368585.1 Megalops cyprinoides
CCACATCCACACGAGTAATCAGGGAAAAAGCATCATGTCTTAATGCTAACCAAAGCTGCGACAACAGCGAGTAATAGCCTGCAGTGTCTTTTCTCGGTGCCGTGTGAAACAGTAACAACCTCGTGGTGGGTCACTTTGGGCAGCCCCTTTTTGGGGCGCGGGAGCAGTTTCACAGGGCCGCTGTGTGTGTGAACCCAGCCTTCTGTTAGTGGTCCAAACAGGGAGGGTGCAAACGTGTGAACGGTTGTCAGGCTCCCAGCGAGCGCTCTCTCTCTCTCTCGCTCCATCGCTCCAGTTATTAGTCTCTGGGCCGAGTGTTGCCCTGCATGCAAAGCGCGGCAACTCGCTGTGTTGTCGGCCCCTTTCCCGCCGAACAATGCGCTCTGTGTTGAGCATTAACGCACTCCCGGGGCTAGAGTCTCTTTGCTCTCTCTCTCGCTCTCTCTCTCTCTCTCTCAACTCTGCGCTCAAAAAAACAACAGAAATAAACAATCGCCAAAACAGCAATTCAGGTTTAGCTGGTCTGCACTTCCTATTTCGAAAGGGACGACACTTAAACAAACATCCTCAATACGCAGCGCTAAACCTGAACCGCTAGCATTACATGGGCTCCTTTCTCTGACCCGGGCGCTATGGCTACATAATTGTACCATCATAACAAGCAGAGCTGCCTTCAGCAATCTGAAGGCAATCTGAAGCAATCTTTTCGGTCTGGAAAGAGGTGAATTCTTTTAAAGCACTAAATCCGAGGCATGACTTGTAAACAGCGGCAGGCTATCACAACGCCAGCGAGACAATACCGTCCCCACACCTCCTCCCTGACTCTGTCATGCAACATGCCCAGGAAGCTATTAGGCTATTGAGCTGTGTTGAAGCCAGGCTGTCAGACAATACCGCGGAGCCGCGGGGATGAGAAAGAGCCATGCAGGAATGGAGGGGGCGTGGGAGGCTCTCCCCTGGCTTCGTCTCTCAGCCGACCAGGAGGCGTCGGTGGGCTGTCACAGGCAGCTTCCTGCCCGGGGCCACACCGGCGACAGCACCCCGTCCCTCACACGTCTGTGTGACGTAGGCCTCGGCTGGGCTGTCACCCCTGTGACACGGTTGTTTTTACAAGTTACGGGAGACCACAAGGTTGTGGTCGGACAGCTTTGGGTTAGGGTGGTCTGCATTGCGAGACAAAGCAACTTCCTCACTGCCTGTCCCACAGACTGAGGACGCCTGACAAGACCACACCCTTATGAGTGTATAACCCAAGGAGAGACAGTTTTTACTACTGGTGGAAGAAGAGTCCTCTGCTGACCCCGGTCTAACTGACCTTGGGGATTCGATCAACATCCGTCATCTCTCCTGAGCTTTGGCTTCCAAAGAAATGGGTGTTTGTTTTTTTCAACAGAAACATTCAGTCATAAAACTATGCTTGTGAAGAATAAAGTACCACTTGCATTTCCCTGGAAGTCACAGTTTAGGGAAAGTGATTCCAAATAATGGAATTCACCCGTTAGTGTTAGGTGGGGAACATGGAATCGCGAAGACAGTGTGGAATTTTTTTGCCAGATCTTACACTTGAGGTCTAAGTCTTGCTCCATGTTCTGTACATGAGAGATTCAGAAAACAGTAAACAAAGTGATGTTTCTGCGATCCCTAAGCACACAGGCCCAGTTTCAAGCTCAGCGCAGAGGCAAGCAGGGAACGGATTGTTTACAGCAGAAGAAAATCACAACTAGCACATAAACAAATCCAGCAAATCGTCATTTTCAGTTTACGTCTCATGAGGCCGAATGCAATGACTTTTTCGAAGGGTTGTAACCCTGAGTTTAGACCGCTGGACCAGTGAACTCTCACAGAACTGGTGCAGCTGTTCTGTATCAGTGATACAGTGATCTCCCGGCTGTTGGCGTCTTACATAACTCAGCAAAGCCCAAGCTGAGATCACCATGACCATCTGGACCTACGTTCTCAACTGACAGGCGCTTGAAAGACGTGCCACCGGGGCCAATGTGAAGAGGCACTTTGCACAAACAAACTGCCACACCCTAAGAACCTACGACCACAAAGAAGCCAAACAGACATTCTTTTTGAACTCTCTAAGATAAGGCAGAATTCACTGATTCAGCAGGACGCTGGTATTTAAGTAGCCAAATACTTTCACAGGTCCCATTTCATGAAGGGAAAACCTTACGGCAAAACACGGGGACTATCAGACAGTGGTGAGCCCCAATGCGCCTCACCTTCAGGAGAAGAACACCACACCCAGCCTTCATTATGAGTGTTCTTTATGACAGAGCGGAAACAGACCTCTATGGAACAGGTACTATAAGCCGGCTCTGCATTCAGGTTGGAGTTTGTGAAGCGCAGTGAGGGACGGATTAAGGGATTAAAAGGACACGTTAGTGTGAGACTCCTGTCTGCGCCGTGTTTAATTAACAGTGTCCGGGCATGTGCACGGCCGCGGATTGGATTAATTACTGTATGCCCAGATCAGTTGCGTGCAAGAGAAGGTGTCTGTAAAATAGGAACGTCATACTCGCCTAACCTGCTAAAAGCACAATGCATCACAATAACCAGACAAGGTGCGGTGCTGCATCCCAGACAATAACCAAAAAGGGAACTAGTAATGGGTGGGGGTGCAGGGGGGTGGGAGAGGCAGAGACAAATTAAATGGAAATGGAACGCTTCATATGGTCCCTTAAAGTTCATTAGCATCAGGGTGATTTAGGGAGGCTGGGCTGAACTCTCCGCTGACAGCCGTATCTTCCTCCCGCTTCTGATTTATTTGATTTTCGATGTTGGGGGGAGGGGGCGGATAGAGCACAGTGCTGATCGCGGCACCCCCCATCCCCCCCACACACCCCCATACACACACACACACACACACACACGCTGACCTTTACCTCTATGTCCAACACATTCACACTGCTGCTCCTCTTAAGCACAGTCAATACAGGTACACCAGCACATACAATGCATAATAATGAACCTGACAACAAATAATCCTCAGGTGTATCACTACATCAAAGTATCTCTAGCCAGGGTGAACATTCAGACAGCTACAGTGCAGTGTGTGGAGTTATTTATAAGACATTACTCGCTACAAGAAGACAGCTCTTGTCTGCATAGAGATTCTTGTGCAACTCTCGGTGAATGGGACCCTAAAGCTAATCATGTGCTAGGACTCCCTGAAAGGCCATACAGGATTCTGTCCATACTGAACTGTAATAGATTAATCACATCTCTGCTGCATATCTATTTTGCCAATTGTTTGTAAATGGTCTGGCCATATTATCTTACCTTATATTGATGTTTCTCTGTCTCTCACTCCCTTCCCTTGAGGAGAGGTAAAGAAAATAATAATTAATAACAATAAAACAGTTGTTCAAAAAATCCCTATCCGGTATAAAAAAAAACACATTTACAGTGCCAATCTATCAAAGTGTAAAATCTGTCTTATGTTTTGCGGCAGAGTTTTAAGGATCTTGGTGCATTCACGCTGTCACTAGCCAGAGTACTGAACCGTGCGAACAGGCAGCCTCTTGTTCTAGCAGTGGATCGAAATCTCACTCAACGGAGTGCAGTCAGCAGAGGCAACCTCAGACACAGCTCATCGGGATATTAGACTATCAGTCCTCCACAATCAGAACTATGGTTAGGACGAAGTTCGCTCAAAGTTAGTGTTATTACTTCTTACCATTATTAGAGTTATTAATTACATGACAGCATTCATTCCACTATTCCCTAAGGCACTAAACACACATCTACATCTGAAAATAATAAGTGCCTAAGATTTGCCATAAAATGGAAAACAGAGTACTGGTGCAAGCAAAGCCTTTAGAAACAGTGAGAGAGTCAGGGAAGCAGAGAGGAACACCAACAGGAGGTCCCGGCTTTCTGAGGAATGGGCGTAATCCCTCAGACTCAGGGGCGTGAAATTTAAGGGGGAGCAGTCACAGAGTTGAGTTAAGGGGCTAAAACTTCTGGAGGCAAACCCATGTTCCCACCGTGTGAATGTCTTCTTGTCTTGAAGGTGTGGCCCTAGTCTTAGCACCCACGTTAGTTCGCTTCAGGGGGCCCCACCCGCACTCCTCTCTCCTCCCTCCCTCTCTCCGTTCACTCTGCAGTGGAATCTGGATCGCTCTCTCTCTCTCTCTGGGAAACGGGCAAGCTCTTGACCCAAGACCTAATCTAATTTCCTGTCCGTCCTTATTGCATCAAAGAGCCTGCCTTGTGTCCACAGCGAGGCTCTCCAAAGCCCTCCACCATTACACATGTCAATTATCTTTCAATATTTGCCCGCTTTCCCCTCTATTAGGAGAGTCAACACTGCAGGTTGTTATGGGGCATTAGTGAAATGGTGCAAACCACCTCCGCTCCGCTCCAGCGCTTCAACACTGGCCGCACTCAGTGATGTCTGCCTCCGTCGTCTCATTACTTTTTCAGGGCCTGATCTGCATCAGAGCTCGAAAGCTCTCTTACTTTATGAGACTATTAAAACCACGTCACTCCAAGCGCTGCTTTCATGAGTTTTTCCAGCCCCCCGGGGGTTGGGGGGGGAGAGAGATTGAGGGGGATTCATATATTTTCATTCAGTTTCCTGTAGGCACATTCCTGTAGGCAAAAAACTGAAAATACTGTTTCATCAAAAAAAATTAACTTACAGTCCAAAGAAATGCATGAATGGTTCAGCTAACACTTGTGCTTTTTGATAACGTAATTACCATTCAGCAATAATCACCAGAAAAACAAAGGAAGAAATAACAGCCATGTGTTTTTCAAAGAATGCATTCTGCCTTAAACAGCACTTTTTTAATGAACCATAACCTAGAAGTACACAGGACACAGTGGGGATCCGGACCTAACAGCATTCACTCAGCTGCCTACATTGGAAAATAACACAAAAAAAAAATCTAAACAGGGATTTTCTAATAATCCTCCAACAAAACATGTTTAAAATGTTGCATTTCCAGCAAACCCCTGGCGTGGGGCCGATCTGTCGGTGAATCCCTGGCAGGCGCCTGGCTTCAGAGGGCCGCGTTGCACCTTCCCAATCCCGCTCTGCGACAGCGCTGTTGATTGGATTACACGCGCGGCGCTCTCAGCTGCTGGCCCGCGCTCTCGGCCATTAGGAACCCCCCGGAGAGACCGGGCTTATAAAGACAAACACGGTGACGGATGCGTTCCTGTACGGGGGCCCCCCTGTCCGGCGGGGGCCTGATTAAAGGAGCGCGCCTCCCCAGATGCGGCCGGCGGGGGGGGGGGGGGGGTGTTTCTGAGGGATCCCGCGGGGGGACCGCAGCCCCGGGCAAGGCAAAGTCTTTAAATAAACCGGACATGAGGCATGGCCGGGGGGGGGGAAGGGGAGCCGGAGTGCAGCGGCATTCCTCCGAGACTAAAAATAAAATTAAATAAACATCTCTCCCGGGAGGCCCCTGGAATCCCGTAAATGCCAGGGGAACGCTGCCCGAGTCAGTTGTCAGTAATACAGCCATGGACTGCTCCCTCTGCGAGACTAGGCCCATCTGGATAAAGGGACGTCCCAGGGGGAGTACAGGAGTACAGCTTTTTTTTTGGGGGGGTTGAGGAATGAGCTGTGGTGCTGGGAAAAGAGCTAAGCCGCGACCTCAGACATCATCAGCGCTCAAATAAACACTTCCTGTCATACCAATATGAGCTCAGCCGCATGCCTTAAAAACAAGGCGAGGCAATACCGCAGCTACGACTATATGCGCCCGCGAAAACATCAGCGGACCACATCTGGGCTGGACGTCTACCCAAGAGGCTGGAATTCAACAGCCAAAATTCCCCAAATACTTTCTGTGTTACCTGTCTAACCCCGTCTGCAAATCTGTTTTCAAGACCCGCTACATTTTTGGACATCCTCTTTGACTCAGTCTTTATGCATGAGGATTGGCAGTGCATACTTTTTCCAGGACGCCTCGAAATCCCGTGGTATTTTATCTGCCGAGAGCAACATCATCTTTAAATAAGTAAATAAATAAAAAAGGATTTAAACCTTGTACTGATTACCCATTTTTTAAAGCTGTGAACAGCTTATGTGAAAGAACGCTCAGCAGGTTGATGCCCTGATCCTTGAATGCGCTATGCTAACCACAGCATCACATATCAGTGCACCCAGAAGGCCGATCCAGGCCTGCAGTTCACTCAGCAAAACAGCCGTTCGCTGTACGATGCAGCACTGCAAGGATACAGCTACAGAGACCATACCAAAAAGACTCGTCTGAACTCCATCTGATTTCATGCAAGCGCAGTGTGAATTTTGGATCTGATTAATCACCCATTCAGTGGATGCAAAGCCCCTTTTTCCATGCTAGTACAGAACCATCATGCGACAGTTTTGCTGGTGACTGTTGCTGTCCACCCTCCTCCAAATTGGACCCCTTTAATTACTTGGATCTCCTAACAATTAACGTCAAAAGCTGACAGTGAAATAACTTGTAATGTATTGTAATTTCTCCCGTACGCTGACATGCAGATCAAAAATGGCTATTCTTATTCAGCAAAGAACAATGTCCCATCGATCCAAGGATTAGCGACATTTGTCTCATTAGCCTGTCAGGAACGCGGTCGTGTTCCCATTGAGGAAGTCAGTTGCGCATTTAAGCTGGTAGCCAAGCAGTTGTTTGCATGCTCAGCCATTGCGGTTGTCTGCATTGCCATATCCTCCAAAGGCCGCACAGCTGCTAGCAAAAGCCCTCTCTCGCTTTGAAGTCGTCGGCGTCAGTGCTTTGAAAGTTTCCCCCATTGTTTGAGGTCAGCAATTACGAGTACATTCAAATAGGTGGGCCTGCAGCCAGGCCGCGCTTCCTTTACACTCCAGGCAATTTTCTACCCGGGCTAACCTTCAACAGGGATCGCCTTCCGAGGCCTTCAGCTTTTCCACACAAGAAAAGCAGCACATCGCTCTCACATCTTTCACACACAGCTACCAGATTCATCAGAGTTTAGCACAAACAATGATATAAATATAAATGTTTTGACACTTATCCCTAACAGCTATTTCACGAGAATTCATCACCGCAAAGCAGAGTTTCCGCTAACAGGAATCAACATCTGTCCAAATGATGGCCAGGACACAGCTTAAAATGATTTCACCATCAAATCACTGTTATTTTTGTAAGGCAGCAAATACTTTGAAAACAACCCACAAGACATGACAAGACGTAAACCCACAACCCACAATATACCCTCAACATTTCAAACAACAGAACGCATCTTTATGACTAAAATACTATTTGAATTGTGTGAATATCCTTCTCAATAACAATAAACAGGCACCTCCACAGAGTGGTGACTTCAGTCTAAATTTTTTTTTACTGTTGAAGTGGGCTACAAACAACAAGAAATTTAAAAAAACTCCATATATATATATATATATATATATATATATATATATATATATATATATATATATATAACAAAACATTCTGGATTTTTTCAATAAAAGATTTCACTGATCATAACCAAGAAACCAACAAACAACACAACCCGGCAAACCAACAAACACCACAACCCGGCAAACCTTTTAAAAACTGTCAATGAAGTCACACAGTCTCTTGGCTTCTCACGTTTCCTTCTAATGCTCACATGCAGTTCCACATTCACATTCATCCAATTTGCATCTCCCCACATTTCCTTGCTGCCTCGAGGCAACACAGCTTGCCAAACTTAATGGAGGCATTTTAGCATATACTTACTTCTACCTAATAAATTATATACAAATATGTAAAAGTTAACATTTAAATATTAATCACAAATGTAATAAATGCACAATAATCATTGCACAATAATAATAATCATGCTAATAATAACCAATACAATTATTTATTTAATTATTATAATAACATATTACTGAATACTCATCCACTGTATGCAGTACAGTTACTCTTCAGAAAATGGAGAATATAGTTCTGTACATGTGTAGTTTAATGTTCCCTCCAGAACCCAGGAGTCAAAGCCTAGAGTGACAGGTCGGTCAAAGAGGGAGGAGGACGGGTACAGGGAAGTGCTGAGCAGGCCAGTGGAGGCAGGAGGGTGGCTAGCTGAATACAACAGCCGTGGAAATCACTGATCATTAGCTTGGCTGTTAGGCTGCACAGCACAGTGTTGGCAGTAAAAATAAATGTAACATCCGCAATGTTTTCACTTCCCGTTTGCCCCCCCCCCCCCCCTTCCCCTACCGTTTGCATTTCAAAACCCAATTACCTCCTTCATATAATGAATAATACATGAGAGATGATGAGCCGATGAGCCGTCGGTTCAAACGCACGAGCAGGTGGAGTGCGTGTCGCGGTGCCGGAGTGTGCCGGTAAAACTGGTGAGGAGTATGGCACTGCTTTGAAGTGAACTACCGAGACTACAGTGCCCCCCCCCCCCCCCTTCTCCACCCCCCCACCCCACACCGCCATACGGTTCCTATTAAAATTCCCCTGAAAAGGACAGACAGAATAAGACAGACACGGAATGGCTGTCACACCCTCGCATACACATCTCCCCCGCCCGCCCCTTTTTCCTCCCGTAAGAGGGGAGCAGTTCATTTAAGGCATTTTTCAATCCGTCCACATGCCTGTTGGCTGCATCACAGGGAATCTATGCACTTTGCATCTGGAACCGCTGCAGCAGTTCATTCCTGGAAAAAGGCTGTGGCGGCTTCCTACACATCTGCAGACAGCTCACCTTGGGATTCAAAGGGTTGTGCTCTTACTATAGCAGGCCATCGCCATATAGGCCTATCTATCCAATTTTACAGGATACAGCCTACAGGGACTCCAGGAGACATGAAGTTCAAAGCACAGAAACAATCCCACACATTACTCACTACGCTGTTCATCTCATAGCCAGCCGGGAGTTTTCCCACGAGGACATCTGAAAACCTTTCCCACTCCCTCTCGTAGCCCAGCCCAGCAATATTTTAATGTGTGTTAACCAGCAGCTCACCCTTCACAACAGTACAATACCGTTTATGCCCCATGAAACTTGCAGTTGAGGGGTTATGGGTTTTTTTTTTTTTTTTCTAAACATGCCTCTCTCACAAGGGGCATGTTTAGGACTTTTCTTAAGAAGGATCAGAAACCCTTTTTGAGAGCATAACAGGAACTGTGGTCAGAATTTTAGAATAGAAGGAAACCCAAGATACTTGCTGTAATTCCTTGTTTTTTTTTGGTGTGTAGACAACGGCATTATCAGAATTTACCATTTCAAATTATGATTTTCAAATGATCTTTTGAGATGGGAAGAGAAAGATTCCCACTCACTGACAAAAATGGATGTGTTTCATTTTATATTTTGAAAATCACTTTTGAAACTTGCAAAAAAAAAGTGTTTCAAACATAGAGTCCCCTAAGCCTTTTTCCAATGTCCTTCCATTAGCTCACACTTAACTGCAACATCTGAACCTTTCGCAGAGCTCTTAGTGTTTTCTAACTTGATTAGTGATAGCTAACAGGCTAATAGGCCAATAGACAGCAAACTGCAGTGGAAAAAATACTGCTGTCTAGAAAACAAACTAATGTTTTATTATAATGTATAAGTAATGAACAGTTTAATTTCTCTGTATTGAGAATATTGCTATCTTAATGTCTTCTTGGTACATTAATGACAATGTAAGGTCTGAAAAGTTCCAGCCATATTTTGATGTAATTGAATATCTTTGTCTCCAAACATGCTTATCTAAGGTCATGGCTGGCTATAGTGCATAGAAAAGATCTTTTTTCTCTGGACACTTTGCCATTGAGGAAAACATCTGAAAACTTCTACTGATACATAGACATAATTGGCATGATCAATACATTATTTTAGTAAAACATCTTCCTCACATCATGGGTTGCTACAGTTGATTGAAAAATCTGATACAACAATAACTTATAATGCTTATCCATTCCTGTACTGAAATTCACATCTTGTCTTTTTTACAGTGGGATGAAGAATGACTTATACCTGAAACATTACACTGACATGCAGGGAGAAATGTTAAAAAACAACAGCCTTCCCTTTCTGTGATTTAAACTGATACAATGCCTTGAATATTGAATATTTTACAACAAGTGGTCACCCATAGGCTTGTGTAATGATCCTGACCAAGGGGATTCTACACCGATGACGTTTGTTTTGCCAGTATTTTCCCCACTGTGCTATTGCTAATTAAGAAAAACATCAACCGTTTTCACACTCTGAGCTCCATAGCATAAGACAATTAATTAATCTACGTAGCGCATTGTTACTTTTGGCATGAAAAAAACAAATCATCATTATGGAAGTCGTTTCCCAAAGCTGTTCCAAACATTTTAAAAACATTAAGCCTAATAGCCAGCCAGCTGCCTTTTTGACAAACTAAAGATGTATTGTTTCGAAGGCACAGTTATCCTATTAACCAGTTACAGTAAGCAGTTAAGCCGTTAATACTTCTGAAACCACTCTTCGGCTTATTAGCAAGTGCGCCTCAACCGCTACGAGCACTGCCCTCAAAGGATTGAACTGCGACGCGACCGTCAATAAAGAATTGAATAATGTTCATGCATTAACTCCCACTAAGCCGAAGGATCGAATTACACCCGTGATCTCTGCCTGGCTGGGGGGACGTGTAAGTCCATGTAATGGGTTATAAACATGATAGCATCCCAGACAGCCCTTGCAAGAGTTATGATGCCACAGCCTGGAGGGCGGCCCTGCGGACAGAATATGAGTCCGATGCATATTGATCATCGCTGACAATCAGACATGCATGATACTTGCCGAAGGAGAATGTCCTAGAAAGAAACAGAAGCTCAGAGGATATGACATGACACTGATCTGTACCCCTTATAAATATTCATTTCCCATCTTTTCATCTCTAGACCTCTGAATCAGAGAGTGGAAAAAAAAAATGGAGTAATATAATGACCCAGGACATTGGATAATTATTAACCTGTATCTCTGAAGGAAAGTACCAGGATAATTCCCTTAAACAGCGTGCATGATGTCAACTGTAGGTGCTACTGCATTATGGGAAGGCAGCATCATTTCTCGTGAATTTACCAGAACCCTTAGCGCCGGCCTGACTGTCAGTTTAGCCACTGCAAGTGAAACAGCAGTTACTGCGCAAGCACTGCTGGCTGAATGAGCAGACAGGTCCCAGCAGCTGTGGACACTGCACCATTTCTGTGGAATTACATCACGAAAGCCCTGTGACTGACATTTACCAAATGACAAGGCTACAGAGTTATAGCGCAGCAAGGGACTTCTGCTCAGCTCCTACAAGCCTCTTATAATCCCCAGCTCTCTGATCAGCAGAGCTGGCCAGGTTCCCCTCTCCCCTGGGAGCTGGCCGCAGCCCGTGCCAAGTACAGGCCCCTCACACACACAGAACAGACCAGGTAATATAATGCGCACAATGAGAACCTTTGTGGCATTCTCTCTCACTTCAACCCCGCAGGGAGAGAAGTGAGATACAGCTTCTGAGCTACTGCGGCAGTTTTCCCTGCCTCTCCACACCCGGCAATGGCCTAAACTTCAGATCTCCCACTGATTCAGCCTCGCAGAGGTTTCATTTAATCATTAATGATCCAGGAAGCCCCGATCGCTGGTAACAGAGCTCCACTAAAAAAGGAGAATGTTCCATACCTCCCGGGGTAAACAGTAGCAGTTAAGAGATGGAGCAGAACTTTTGTGTGGAAGAGTGGGTAAAATCTGCGGCATCTACTGACTGGGCGAACCTAAAGACGTGGGCGTCCATAATCACTGCGGAGGAATGCTGCTGGTTTATACGCATCCGTCCTGATTTACTGACCACCCTGGGAGCATGGACATTACGTAATGCCTCCTGCTAACAGCTGGAAGCGTTTTCTGCAGGATTTGGACGAGGTGCCCTGAGGCAGGAGGTGGTCGACCTCTCGCTTTGCTGGGAGACAGCTCTGCAGGGTGGCTCTGTTTTACCCCACTCCCCCGCCCCACCAAACCTGCATTCCTCACTGTCAAAGGATGCACAATACAGACGGGACTCACTTCTTGCCTCGAAGGGCTTTTCTGAATGCAGCACTTTGCTCCTCCAAATAAAGAACCCCCCAGGCCGACTCAGAATTTCAAGAACGAACGCCAGACAGCACCAATGAACCAAGGAACATCGGACCAAGAGGACTTGGATCAATACATTAGGCAGTCTACCCACAGCTCTGCTGAAAACTGCAAAAAATAACTTGGATGCACAATCCAGCGAGATCCTCGACTTGATTCGTTTCCATTTAATGATCTAAATAGGACTTATTCATCAGAGCTGTCAAGATTTAACGGAACTGTACTTTACCAACCATTTTCTAAAAAAGGGGAAACAAATAACTCAAAAAAACAGGAAATTGGCCAAATCATCATTACTCTGAACACATGAATGAGCATTTTGAAAATGTACAATGATGCCTTCCAACCTCTGTGGGCCACTGCTTAGAACCCTGTCCCTCTCACTTTAAGCAGCTGGCTGTTTGTGTTCCCTTGTTCCAATGGCACAAGTGTAAACCACCCCCCCCCCCCCCCCCCCCAGTTGAGCGCGAGATTAAATGTGCTCACAAGATTGTCCATGTTAATCAACTTCGGTTCGCTGCACCAAAACAACCCTAACAGCTGGGGACAAATGTGGCAGTTATGTGTGTGTGTGTGTGTGTGTGTGGGGGGGGGTTGGTTACTGATTTGTTGCACTCTTTTATGCCTCATGCTAATAACTTGCACAGTATCTGTGCTCCCACAGTTTCGAGCCCATAAAACCGCAGTAGAGCGGGAGAGACAGGCACAGCAAACGGGTTTAAAAGTTCAAGGGGACCAGAGTCAGAAGAAAATGCCGTCATGCCGGAGCAAGAGGGGAGAGCTGGCCAAAGAGGGGACACGGTTGGGGGTTATGCAGTACGTACGTTTCAGGCTTTCAAGTGCTGTGCCACCGATCAGAGCTCTGAATTTACAGTGTCTCAATGCAGTGGGGCTCTCTCCTCTAATTTCAAGTGTTATGATGCATTTAAGCAGGTGCTGTGATTTACTGATGCCACGTGAAATTATTTATTATTTAGCTTGCAAATCACAAATATTCACAAAACAGTGAATGACAAAATCGAGAAAATATAACACTTGTTTCAGCTTGTTACCCTTTTCATTAATCTGATATCAACAACTCTCATATTGAGTATGCCACAACCTGTGTGCACACCATAAGGTTAACAGGAAGCTATGCTTTCTCACACAACTCTAGATATTAGACCTGAAAGATTTAAGACAATAAATCTAAAAATGCAACTTTACTTGGTATGGTGGCAAAAGTGCTGTGGAATCAAGTGAACCAAAGAGACAGTTAGAAAGCTGCTGATTTCGATACCTGCATGCCTTTCAGAATCAGGGAAATAACCGGTGCTGCCGTTGCACTGAAACCCACACGAAGGCACTCCTGTGGCCACAGTCGGGCAGGATGTGAGCAAAGCTCGCTGGGAGGAGATCACCTTGATTGAGCCACGCCCTGAGAGTCAGCTGCAGTGGTGAGCAACACTTGCTCACAGAGACGTGGGGGAAGGCAAAAAACAGCCAAGCGCGCTTGAAGTAACCTCTTCAACTCATAAAACCTGGGAGGAGTTCACATCTCGCGTCCCCGGTAGAAGTTCCCCAAATGATTTCAAAAAGCTGGCGCCACTTTTTAAGAAATGACTTCTTCTGACAGTTAGCAGATGCAGACACAGAAGTGGCACTTTCCATCAGATCACAGGGTGCTGCACAGCGGCACAGAGCCAGTGAGGAATCATTAACACGGTAGTCTGGCGTTAGAGTGTGGTAGTCCTGAGGTTATGGAGCTAGGCTCATGACACAACGACTGCCAGTTTAATCTCCAAGCGGTGCACTACTCTTGGGCTCATCACCTGAACTGCTTCAATAAAATATACACCTTTGTAAATTAATCATATGTAAGGGTCTGGATATGGATGTCTGATAAGCAAGCGAGGAATGATGAGATTTTCAATGCAGTTACCTTAATTGATCAAACCAATAAACTCCCCGTGGTCCTTCCCTGCCTTTGCATTTTAACCAGGTGCACTGTAAGGGGGATTATTATTATATCCCATGACAGTTATCTGTAACCTGAAACTACCTTCATTTGCTTGATGACTAAGAACACAACTTTACTTGAAACTGTTCTTCGGTTTCTTAACCTATTTCGTGTGATCCACCCTCATGCAAACCCACAGAATCAACGACTCCACCTCTCCTCGTCTCTCGCTGCCTCTTTACAAACCATCCTTGATCACGCAAATGCATGAATACTGACTCCATATGCTGTGCTAATCTGCAGATGCAATCACTTTCAGCAGACTGCTAGCTGCACGTTATTGGGCGGCAGGATGTGACTACTTCCACAGTGTATTCTGAAGAAGACAGGTGTAAAGTGATTACACTTACACAGAAATGGATCAGGACAGCCATCTGTGCAGGTTTCGAAGACTCACACAGAGATCTTAACAGAAATGAAATGGAAAAATGGCGCAGAGTCGGAAGTCTAGTGCACTTTCACCGTTCATGCATTACAGAAGAAAAATGTCAAAGGCTGATGTCACAGCATGATATTACTGTGGTAGGACCCAGTTCCTTGTCGTATATTATGCCTACCTCCTACAGTGTAAGGTAAGCATCAATTTAAAATTTTGGTGAAGTTACTGAAGCTGCTCAGGACCATTACTGGCTGGTTTACATGTAATTTACATGTAATATTGATGTTACATCTAACTGAAGATTAAAATAAATGTTTTCTGACAAGAGATTTTAAGCCGAACCTCAGGGAACCTTCACTGACACAAAACCGAGAACAAACGAACTCAATGGCCCTTACAACACTGGAATGCTCTGCAAGTCCAAGCAAACAGTGTGAGAATCAGTCTCATTTCAAAAAGCCTTCCAGCAATAAGGACACGCTTGTTTCTCCCCGGAGCGGCCTTGTCTGGACAACTGTCCAGTTCACACACTCTGCGAACGGGCTGCTCTCTCTTCATGAATTCCAAACACAGCGGCTCACACTTGACATTCAGGTCATGCCACACAGCAGAACTCTGTGACGCTGCATGCTACATAAACAGACTGGACTGTCCACCGGGCGCACAACCAGCCGTGGATTTGTTTAATGTGTCTGACACCGCTCTGTTCGCAATGCGTGCGAGCGCCTGGGGAGCGTTTGAAAATGCAACATTAATGGTCTAAACTACCTCATTTGAAAGCACCGCTGCTCTCATTACTCAAGGGGGAAAAAATTGAGACCAAAGAGCTAATTTGGCAATATCACTCACGTTTCTTGGGACCGTGATCAATTTCATGCGCTTTACAACCTTTTTAAACAGTCACGTTAATCAATCACACGGAGCTTTTTTTGCGCGTAGGGTGATTCTTGGGGAGGAGATGCATTCCCTACTGTCTGGCCCGGTGTCAGAGGGAAGCTCACACTAAGGATCAGATGGTTGCGACTTGGCTGAGGGTATCCGCGATCCTGTTTTAGTCCCCCGTTCAGCAGAACTCTGACAGGAAACTCGCTCGCCGATAAAGACCGTGGCCTGTGGTAATCTGGTCCCGTCAGACCAGCAGGGTCAGCACGAGTGCTTCTGAACAGCTTGCGCCGACCCGCATCACGGATCTTGGATGACCCATCGAGTGCTTCCTGTTGGCCGAGCGCTGAATCGTTGCGCGGACGAAAATAGCAGGCCGCAAGCTCTCTGACATCTGTCAAAACCCCGGGCCGTGTCACGAAGCGGGGAGAGGCCGCAATGTCAGCATCAAAGTCCTCCTAACATTAGGAACCGCTCTTTTAATCCAAAGCAGAATCTCTGAGCTGAAGCAGCGTCGAGGACCAGCCCTGTTGTTGCTTGCTGTTGTGCTTTTGAAAGTTTCTTATTAATATGCGTTTGCTAGATAACAGACCCATTTCCTCGCGAGCAATGAGGAAGGGGAAGTGGGAGGGCCCAGTTAATTGTGAAAAGTATGAGCTGCGTGGAAAGAGGAGGGGGTAATTGTGGCGAAAAATATCAGACGTGCGCTCTCCAGCCCAGGACCTCCCAGATCTGCGCGATTCCAAGTTTCCATCCAATCCAGACAGATAGGGGAGAGATAAGCGCCCTCGGCCGCTACCACGCCACGTCACCGCCTCCGTCTCGTCACGGGCGGATCAGAATGGCTTGCTCTGGTCCTTATCACAGTTCTGATCTCAAGCTATTTTTCTGTGACAGTTCATCAAGACCATCAGTGAAGAGCTCCTATTATCAAGCGAGAAAAAAAAAATGCTTATATGTGTCATAAATCTGTCTTATTGTCTAGTGCTGTAGCGAAGGAATTAGGATGTGAAATCAAAGCTATGTTCCTCAAAGCAAACTTGACCGTGTCACCGCTTTTCCTAAGAAACACATGATCTGACTACACAAGAGGCTCGTTTCTTCTGTGCCTCGGCTAAATGCTCCCTGAAAGGTTCGACAGTCCCCAGAGCCAGCATTTTCAAGGAAATGCTTGAAACAACTGCCTTGTGTAGATGCCGATCCTATCTCGCAGCAGCATACTGCACAAACTGTCTGTGTGTGAGGTCCATTTCCCATGAGTCAGTGAGCTTGCAGTGTGCTGGGGACAAACAGTATGCTGGGTCATCAAAACAAGTCAAAAAGGAAAAGGGAAAAGCAGAACCCGGTGAAGTACATTCTGTTTCCATGCCTGCAAAGGGCCTGCAACTCCACATGTGTGTAATATGTAATGTTCATGTCATCTGTTTCATGCCTTACAAATATGATCATACGTTTTATTTTTTTTATGTACATAATATTTGAGAAATACCTTTTTCCTATGAAATATTGCATATGATTGCAGCAGCCTGTGTCCTCACCAGAAGTTTGTGTTGGTGGCATTAGCTCCATGTCCCTTTCAGCATTTTCCCCCGCTTTCATTTAATCAAAGTGGTCTTGAATCCATCCCGCTCCCTCTCGGTGCCATTACAGATCCTCTCGGGGCAGCGCTGATGCAATTTCTGTCTGAGCGGAGCGGAGCATTACCCAGACGCTCTCAACAATGAGCCGAAACCTTCTGGTTATCCTGAGAAAATTGCCAAGAAGCCCATTTGATAACAGCCCGCAGCGGACAAGACCAGGCAAGACGCGAGCAGCACCTCGACAAATATGCATGACATTAACTCTGTCAGGCTGAACAACACAGGCAAGACTGCTGTCAAGAATTTTTTTTTTATTATTGGTTTAGCTCCCTCACAACTGCAGGTACCAAAGCTTAACCATTTTTCATTTTAATTACATAAATCACAACGTGTATAGCATTCTAAAGCAAGTATTAAGTTTTTTATTTCCACATTGTCAGTGTTGCTGTGGCTGATAGTTGAGTTAGTGCTGTACTTTTACTAGAAGACAAATAAGTAAAATATCAATACGACGCAGATAATTGTAATGGCTACTTAAGTGTTAATGGCACAAATCAATCCTTGTAGGGGGTGGTATTGACCATCCCGCTGTTTATTAGCCTCTGTGTAAATAAGCACAGGTTTATGGTCGGTTACAGCTCTCTCTAATACCCACGTATTTGGTCTTTGCCCAGCCTATGCGAATGACAAATGGAGAGCTAGAAATTTCAGGCGAGGCTCTGAAGCCAAACGTCTGGTAGCTGTGAGCTTCGGCCAAGAATAAATCCACTTCTAAAGCCAGCGTTTCAGAAATGTGGCAAATGTTGATTGGAAGAGATGCTGGTGAAATGTATGCAATAATCAACCGTGCGTATGTGTATCTAGAGACAACTTCGGCGGCTGTGATGCTGGGTGTGGCTGGATGTGGTGAGGGGCCAAGCACAGGTTTACAGTCTCTGCCGGATCAAGGCGCCGAAGGTGACACAGATGAGCCGACGCCATCGGAAGTTACTTGTGAAAACCCCTTCATGCTGGACCAACTGGATGTTACCGTGGACTTGGTGCAAGTATTCTGCGCACGAATCTACAGGCCGTGACCGCTTTTGTGGCGTTATGCAAAAGTTGTGTTCTACGAATGCACTGGGTGTGGCCAGTGAGAGAGAGTTTCAGCAAGCCGCTTTGCATGCACATACTGCCCATGTCTGATGAATGCACCAGATGTGAAACAAATGAATGGATCCTGTTAGGGGTTACTGACACCTGTGAAAATGGCTATATTTTATGTGACCTCTGGCCTTGGGCAATAATAAGCATGCATACTTTCATCTATCAGTCATTCAGCCAGTCTGGTCTACAAGGCTTAATGTGGACAGATCCACAAACAGTCTACATATCCTACCGCCTATATTTGCCTGCTGACTCTTAAATATAAAAAGCATATTAACTGTAATGCCTGGACAAAATTTTGGGACTCGGGTTTCTAATAAGCAGAATATGGAGTGATTTCCAATTCATGCAGTGCAGCAGTCAAAAACCCTATTCCAAATAAGCTTGGGGCATTTCCTTGTATGATTGCATTTTCTCACATTCATTCGTCACGGTTGGCGACACTGAGAAATCTGCATGTGCCGTCTCGCCCCGTATACTACGATATGTGCTCCCGAAGTCAGAATTCCACAGCATCTGCTGGCTGTTACAATGAAAACCCCACCAACAGCACTAACACTAATGTCATGAGAACCTGAGCTCTTGCGATGTAAAACTGCAATGACACATATCCTGCCTATGCCAGTGACAGTGAGTTACTTACTTTATGACATAATCCTGGTGAGTATAATCCTGAAGAGCTATGAGCAAAATCGCGGGAGGTGGAAAACCAAAGTCCAACCTGGGATGAAGTTTTCAGCATCACTAAACCACAGCAGTCAAGCATAGTGTTGATTGACGGTTTCAGACAAGAAAGCTGAGACAGCAGTGAGCATGAAGCAGCTCGAGTGACCACATCTTAGTTTACTATAGCTGTGTTTGCACTGCAGATGTTCTCAGTCTGATCTGAGGCGAGATTCTGCAGGTGATTTTTTTATCCCAGATTAACTGGTCCATGGTCAATGGTTTGGGGAGTGCTTGTCACCACACCAGTCAGACAAGCTAAATATTCCCTGGGGCTAAAACTGGGTCACCTCCTGTTCCTGACTGCTGACTTGAATGCACGGTGCAGAAAAGACCAAAGCAGTGGCTTTTACTGACACATCCAATACCTTTTGGCAGATATTGCCATCCTCTGTAGATGCAAAAAATACTATGACAACGTCGCTGACTGCTCGCAGTCAGGAAGCATTGCCTTCGTCTGACTTTCTGGGCCTCAATACAATGCTCACCTCCCAGTCCCTCTCCTACCCCACCCCCTCAACCACCCACACACCCATACCCACACACACACACACACACACACACACACACACTCATCCACCAACACAACAACCCACCCACCAAACCACAGATTCTTAAAATTGCTTTGTGGGGCTCACTCCAGGAACATCAAAGGGTGTGTCACTGAGACCATGCACAAGAATGCGCACGAGCTCAAATGGCAGGGTACTTGTTTGTGTCGCACGAGTCACTAGCCGTGAGCCGCATTTTGTTCTAAGCCCTCTCTCTGACAGCTGCAGAGGCACCCACGGCTAAATCTGAACTTCAGAAATATCGTACAGTCATCACGGGGTTAAAATTATCACTAACAGTTGCCATGCGGCAGTCATCTTCACGGCCTACACTTGGGGAACCAGTCATTTGAGGAAGACAAGTTTCACTCTCACCCTCTTTTCTTCCACTGCATGAAGTACAGTACTGTATGTGGTGTACTGACACCACCCCACCAGCCTATCTCTCATGAATTTAATCAGCCAGCTCCAGTTTAAATCTCCTTAACTGCCCTTCACTCAGACTGGAGGCAACAATCCAATGTCTACAATACCAGTCACAGCGCACTGGGCTACGGGGTGCTCCCACCTCCGTCAACAAAGACCAAAGACCACAGTTTCCCCGAGGTCTGCCCTGAAAGCCAATACACTTTGCCAGTGCGCTTCTATTCTGTGTGTAGCCTTTCAGGCCAGGGGACCTCCTGGATTGAGAAGTAGCTTCCCTATTGCGTGGCCTCACATTACCTCGGGACTTTTCATTGCACCACAGAAAAAAACCCACACACACACACGAAAAAAAGTGCCAGTGGTGGCAGAACTCTTAAGTGCAACCGAAAGCACAACAATTTCACATGTGAAAGAGCTCTGTCACCTCAGTGCTGGGAGCAGAAAACTGCCTGTCAATCACCTGACCTCAGACACCATTGTGGACAGAGCCTGTGGGGTTTTATTGGTATACTGGTGTTATTATTAGTATATTCAGTGAGTCTTTGAGTCTGGTGACACTCAAACTGGCTAACCTTGGTGGGGAGAAAGGAATTTAGCTGCATGAGTGTAGAGAGGGACACCATTCAGAATCTCAGCATCAAACAGAGAGCTGTGATGTGTGATAAGGATCAATATTTCGATGGGAAATAAAAATGAAAGTTTACAATATTGACCCGCTTGAAAAAAAGAGGCCAATCTTCCTGATAATTATGTTTTAGGTGTGTGTTTTTGAGCTCAAGTGCCTCAATTTCAAATAAATGGTATTTCTTGCTGTAGGGACCTGGGTGTTTCATCTCATGAACTAACAGTGAAGAACATACCGCTGTAGTATGAGACAAATGCTGAATACCACACAAATGCTGCTGTTTACTTTAGAATGCTTAAATAAAACTCCATATTTTGCACTTGGATGTTGCAAGGTCACTTGGAGCTGACCACCATTATATATTTGTTCAGAGGGGAAATCCTTTCCAAAGCATTTCCTGTAAATACTAAGCAGGGTAATTAATGAGTGACCACCCCCTCATCTGAAATACGTGTCACAGACTTTTACAGGATTGATTTTTGATTGTCACTCTTTAGGGTAAAATCAAAGCGCCCCTCTCTCTGTCTGGCTCCTTCGCCCACATCCAGCACTGTCCATTTTTGTAAAATCATGCATGCACAGTATCCTTTAATTTCACAGTTAAGAGTTTAACATTTTTAAAATGACCTCACTCATTTCGTATTCTCCATATAAATGGCCATGAATATGTATTTCACATTTCAAATGCAGAGGCAAATGGTAAAAGAACAATAGCACATTTATGCACTGAACTACTGCCAAAAAAAAAAAAAATCATTGTGACTGTTTTAACAGAGCTACAGCTGAACAGCAGACAAAGGAAATTCAAAGGCGTCAGGTAAGCTAGCAAAATTATCGAAAGCTAAGATCGTATAACAATAGACCTGCGAAATAATATTCGTCTGAGACTCAACCGGCTCCCAACTTTGATTTGTCGCCAGAGACCATTTAGCTATTTCGACCGGGTTGGAATTGCGTAGCTCGGCGAAGACAGTTTTGCCAATAAAACAAGTGGGGACATACTGTAGCTAACACCGATACAATAACGGGTACACCTGCCCTTTACGTTTAAATGGATTTACAGGTGATTTCTCTCAATAAACTGGAATCGATGCAACTCGCTAGATAGCCAGACAGCTACTTAGTGAAGCCCGCCTTCCAAACATGACATGCTGCGGCATATAAAGCAAATCAATGAAGTTTAAAAGAGCTTCCATAGCAACCATACACTTAATTCAAACCCCATTATAAAGCCAGCCATCTGGGTCAATGCGCAACTTTAAAAGCATTTTGCGGTCGGAGGGAGTAAAAGACCACTCACCAAAAACGATTATCCATATGATTTCAGTCGGTTTCTGTTAAATTCAAACTCGCTTTCTTTACTCAGCTTCAGGTCTCACCACCTGCGCAGAGAACTGTTCATTTATAATGAGAAATAAGGAATGACTGTTTTTTTTATCAAATCGGAATAGCTACACTTCAAAACAGAAGAGCTGCATCGCACACAACACTCTGCCCCGCACGCAAGAACCTTCATGATATACCAGAACTGTGCGATTCAGACTATGTAGCTAGCTGAGCCTACCCCTCCTCTTCTCCGCCAAGATATTGGGGAGGCGTGACAGATAGCGGCGATTGTCAAGGAGTCTCGCTATGGCTCTCGGGACTTGTAGTGCGCAGCCGGTTAACCCTTTCTGTACATCAGGCGGCTTTGGCCGCAAACTGATTTGAAGAGGAACTCCTAATCTGATTACATAACCGGATTTGTAGCTGGAGAGAATAAACGTACATTATTTTATCATTAAATACAATCCAGCCACCCTTCGTCTTGTCTTGGGCAGTGGGAAATGTTTGTTGTCTTGTCAGAGTGTCGCGAAACAATTGTGAATTACAATAATTAATATACAAATTAATTATTATAGGCCACAGTAAAACTGTGACTTAATGTCTGTGGAATAAGGGGTGGTGAACACAATGAGAGATTCACCATCGGGTTGGATTATGTTGCCATAGGGGTTTCAGCAGCTGGTAAAGGCTTTACATTGCACTATCCTTCAATCAGTCTAAGAGATTACCTCACCGAGTCCATCAACTTTTGAGTACATTCTCTGTAACGCGAAAGGAGCAAAAGTCCATTTTTTTTTTTTTGATATTATTGCAGCTTTGACTTTTCATCTGACTTTTCATTGCAGCCTAAAGTAACTACTGACACAACTGCTGGTGCTTTGTGAAAGGTTGTCAAGAAAGAGAGGAAGAGGAAGAGTCAGAGAGACAGAGAGAATTGAGTTTTGATGATCAATTTATTAATCAATACACAGTGATCAAAAGCCAGTTGTATCATCACACTCTAAGCCTACTTCACAGCATATGGCTGCACACTGACAAAATAGCTGCATACCTAACATGAACAGCTACTGAAAATTGCCACAGTTCAAATAATATTTCTCAAAGATAACAGAGCAAAATGTTTTAACAATCATATATTTTCAATGTATGTTTAATTGGTAGTCTATACAAAATGAAGTGTAGCAGTGCAATTTTTAGCTGAATTGGCAACCTTGTTCTCACTGTTTGTAGACTGCCCATTGTCTGTCTGATTCATTTTCTGCTTTTCTTTATGGTATTTTCAATTGTCCCACATCCACATCTGCTTGACAAGCATTGTCTTTTGTGGTTCCTGTCTTGTGCCATAAATAAATATAGACTTGTTGAAGAGCAAATAAAACCAGTTTCCAGAACCCCTTTGTAAGACTGTAAAAGAGGGTCGAGACTTTGGCAGTGGGAAGAACCCAGGCAAGAAACTAGTTGGGCCACTTTGAATGAAGTAATGTCAGAGAAGAATGCATTCCCCGCTGCTTTGCATGGAAATTTGCCACAGCAAAACCCCAGCTTGCCATATTCAGCTGTGACTGTCACATATACCTCTAAATCAGACTGATCTCCACACATCACGCCCTCACCCCACCTCTGATCTGCCGTGGGTGTGACAGTGAACAGGGCCTGCTGTCTGTCCTGTAACAGAGAATGTCCAGAATGAGAGAAGCTAACTGGGAATTTACCCAGGAGAACAGGGAACCCCCCCCCCCGCCCCCATTAGTTTCATAAAGTCTTCAATGACCTCAGTGAGTAAAGATGCTGATTTAATGTGATCCCATCACTGTGCTCAGCCATTGATGTACTGTTTATTCCAGAGGGATGACTGCCCCCTACTAGCTCACCAACACCACTTCTAGCACCAGCCCCATTTTCCCTGCCCTGCTTAGCTTCAGCTATCAGGCAGGAGATGTAAGTAGCAGGCTGATATGGCTGCTATATGGCTGAACTATTACAAGACCTCACATACGGTTCAGTAAATCAGGTTAGTATAGAGCACCCATTGGGGTTTATTTGTTTACATTTACATTATCATCATTTGGCAGGCGCTCTTATCTAGAGCAACTAACAAAGTGCTAATAAAGTGGCACGAAAAGATGTACAAACATGACACCATCAACCACATATGAACAAGTGTCAGTGCCAAATATATTGCTGCGATCACAACTGCACTCCTAGATAATCATATCAAGGTACATGCAACTGAGGGACTATGCTATTCCACAATGCTAACACATACCTCAATGTGAAATAACTACATGTGAATGTAAACATGAGGACACTAAAATGTGCAGTCCAGCCCTTCTAAATACTCTCTTCTGTGCCATGCACTCTTTCCCCCATACTCTTCACACTCTTACCACTGTGTGAGTCCAGCCCTCAAATTTCAGTCAAAAGGTTGCTATTTAACCCTGCATAAATTACAGAAGGGGCAGGGTTCACCAAATCAAGTTCCTCTTCCAACCTCCCTTGTATTTATGCCATAACTAAAACAAGGCAGATAATTAATCAGTAAAACTTAAGTTAAATTTCAATCAGGACATTAAAAGAATATACATCTAGCACATGCCATCCTATTCTCTCTTTTTGTAAGTTGCAAATAGCAGAACTGAGATACATTGTTTTGGTTCACACTATGATCGTTATATGGTGGCTACATGCTTCACTGAATACGCACATCTTCTTGCAGTATTTGTTTCTGCTGTGAGGAACTGCTAGGTTTTGTTACATCATTGAGCACTAAGGACCACAAATCATATTTTGAGCTCTCAGCAAAAATTACTTCTAGAATCTTCTACTGATGAAGGAAGAAGGAACCCTCTCCACCTTTGAATGTCCTCAGTTACTCTCACAGAGCAAGATCTCTTGTTATCACCTGTTACCTTACTTGTTACCTTCTTGTCCTGCACTTAGGTCTTTAAGATAGTCTCCCCCATTTTGGTAAATGCAGGTTGCAGCTTCTCTGAGAAAATGTATAGACAATTTCCTGTCAGTGATAGTTTATCGAGAAACTGTCAGACAATCAGGTTGTTGTTATGAGTCAATTTATAAAGCTCCCACAAGTCTTATGCAGTGTGCTTATAGGGTACTGTGACATTGGTGTTATACTATATTCAAAATGAATGAGAGATTACCTGGTTTTCTGTTTTTTAGTTCTTCTAGATGGATGTTTAGAAAATCCCCACATACAGTGAATAGAAATTTGATCATTTGTTTGTCTAGTCATAATACTGACTGCTTTGTCTACAAACTTGCAATATTAACAATTCAGGAGTCCAAGGACATGGGCCCATTAATTAAACAGCAGAAAAAAATGAAAACAGATAGCAATGGATACATACTTTCCATAGTTGTAATAAACTTTGTTAAAATACTCACCATCAAGTCTTTGGACTTAGGATAGACTTTGGACTGTGTAGAAGAATCTGTAAACTCAGTTTGACCATGTACAGCGAAACTATATTTGTAATGATTGTAGGAATACAAAGAGAGAATAAAGGCATACCCTTTTACCCTCAAGCTTAGTAACCTACTCCTCCCATGTGAATTCAGTTGCATTGTTTCTGTTCTTGTTCTCGCCCTGGTTTATGTTATTTTGCACAAATGTATATGGTCCCAGTAGTATCAATTGTCACTGTTTCATAAAAAAGGAACCAGCCTGTTGATAGGAAACATGCTCTTCAAGCCCTTTTCTAAATATAGTCTTAGCTCTTTGTGTCATCTGTGCAAAATTTTGGCCTCACAGGAAAGGCCAGAAGACTTTGTAAAACCAAATGAAATTCTAAGTTTAGAACCAGGGTGTGGGGCAGTGAGAAAATGACGCCGCTATTCAGCACCGCATAACAAAACACTGCGTTGAGAGCTATTAAGTAGCCTTATATTCAGTTTCTAGACCAGAGAGCCACCACATAAGAACCGAGGAGACCCGTGGTCCACATAAACCACAGTCTCGCAGCTCTGAGCGACAACATAATGGAGATGCCGTCAGGTGAACGTCGGCAGTTCTTGTCAAAGAAATAATGTCGCTCAAACGCTCCGAGTTTGCTTGAATGATGCTAGGGCTAACGCGAGCTGACAACATTGCGAGCACATAGAAGACAACCTCCCACAAAACTGTGTCCTTTCCGCCTGTTCACACCCCCACGGCACTGGCTGCTTTTTAATGTTTACAGTGCTCCGCTGCTTGTCAACCTAGTCATCGGTCTCTGTGTTAAAAATAAGATTGCGCTCTTTCACACATTCAGATATAACAGTTTACCGATTGTCCAGTTGACATTAGTCTGTCTTCAGTATATTTTGTCAGAGAAATGGAAGACATATTGTAAGATTTTTCATGTGTAAAAGCAATACTTTCTGTAATTTTGTAATTTGATGCAGTAATTATTTACAGACAAGCCTTTTATTCTACAATCACACCAAGTCAAATTTGGTCAAAGAAATACAAAATAAAACAAAATTCCCAGATGGCATTTGCAGAAAGAAATGTTAGAAAACTGGATAGATAAGAGTGTATATTCGATTGTCTGTGCATTAAGTAGTAGGGTACAGTATCTCAGATAGCTCATATATTGCCGTTCTTTTCACGTCTTCACAGCTTGCACATGTCTAACAATGTTATCCAAGGCTGACCACTTAAATGCAAATAAACCTTGACGACCGCAACAGGACTGATTAACCGTTATCCACTGGCTCCATCTACTGGTGAATGTGCAAAATAACAGGTACAGATGTTTTTACAGAGAGCAGTTTGATGATTTTGAGATAGAGGACTAAATCATATAACATATCGCATATTACAAGCAAAATACGAGTATATATATGCTACATTTTACAGAATAAAATACTCTGATATGATTCAAGTATCCAGGTATTTCTTAATTGTTTTTATTAAAATGTTTCCAAATTGCATTGACTACCTATCGTTAGTTTCTCAAAAGACACACAAATGTAATACCTCAAGTTCCTTTCACCAGTTGATACCTTTCATTAAGGAATCGACGTATAGTATAGACATATAACCCATGAATCTGACAAAATAATTCGAGCAATTTCTCTGTTGACAAATTATTATAGTTCGATTTTAGGGCGTCATGATGCACGGTAAACTGGGCAAACTAGAGGGCACAATAAATTGCATAAGCATATTGATGATGTAATGCTAATATTAATTTTGGGCGGCACACTCGAATATTCACTTAGCGTATCTAATGTCATCAGGATAATATCAGTCCATCTCATTTGTGCCCTATGTTAGCGCAATTGCGCACACACATACTGTGTAGAATTAAATGCAGCTAGACAGCTGTCGTAGAGGAGATGGGGTGCAAATGTTACTCAGATTCTGCTAAGATATATGTGATTTTCGGTACAGATACGGACAGTGTGTGATACGTATGAGAGTATCATGTGTGAGTATGTGAGTATCATGACGCTTTAAACGTGAGGTGAACTCTGGGAGTCGTAGTTTGAAAAATGCGTCATCACGGAACATAGAGTTGAAAGGTCAAATGTGAAAAAATGGCTGCGACCAAGGGAGCGGTGGTGCTGAAGGCAGTGAGGAAAATTGTGATACAGTTTTGTCCATTCGAATCTAATGTTCGTTCCACAAGGTAGGAATATCTGTGGATAGTTAAACTGTTAAAAAAATATATAGCCTCCATATTGTCTGCGGGATGCCTGTCTTAGCAGTTAGCTGGGTAGCAATCTTCATTGGACAGTGGCAAGGCTAACTAGCTAGCTAGACCTTGAGAGCTGCTTTGTTTTCTCCATAAATGTTTCCCTGGGCTGTGTGTTTTGTGACACAGTTAATGTCAGCATAACACATCGACATGAACTGATCTGGGTATGGCGCCCTGCTTCTTGATTTTGGCAAACTAGCTGGCAGAAGGGTAACCTGCTAGTTAGGATCCGATGGAATGACATTCATGGCAGTGGTCCAGCCAAACTACCAGTTCATTTTAGTCGGACACAGTAACAAATTGTAGCAAAGTTTGTTTAATATGTATTTTTAACTTATTCACGTTAGTTGGTTAGTTGTCATATGAGTTTGCTGGTTTCTGTGTGTATTTGATTTCTTTTATGGAACGTACTGTAATTGTGTGTGTGTGTGTGTGTGTATAAATTTTATTAAAATTTGTACATAGTTTTTTTCTGATACATGGCTGTACATTGAATCAATCTCTTGGCACTGGGATGGGATGCATTCCATTCAGAAAAGACTTAAAAATACAAAGAAACAAAGGCTTCCCACGAATCTTGCATTTCCATTATGTTATATCAAAATGTATTCTGCAGAAACATCACCTTTAAATTTTTCTTTACCATTCTTATATGTTTCAGAATACTGTAGTGATTAGAGTTTTATGTCACTGTTCACATTTTTCACTGTAGGCTGAACTGCAGGTTTGACCATGTGATGAAAAGATTTAAGGTCCAGCTCCCCAGTCTCTCTCCATCTCGGTCCCTCTAGTGCTCACTTTCTCCTTTTGTACTGTCTAAGTCTCAGATGAACTCTCCCCTAAAGACACAGGTTCAAATGAAAGAACCGATGGTCCCTGGCATCTGATGCTTCCACACCCTGTTTTGTTCAAACATTCCATTTCGACTGAACAGGAACCATGGATCTATTTGGGTAACATCCAGAGGAAAACTACTTTTAACCTCATTAGTCACACATTACACTTCCTCTTACTTCCTGTTTCCTACAATTACAGCACAGCCTGATTGGATCAACAGAGCAGCAGATAGGGCAGGCCTCTGTAAATTTATTACACATGTGTAGAAGTGCAGTCTGAGGTGTGCATATTTTTTTTAAAAATTGTCAGGAGTGTCACTGTTTTCCTTACATTGCCCCTTCCTCCAAAAGCCCAAATAATCATTAACTAGTTACAATTAACATTAACAATTTCAAATACAGACATTTGATGTTGTTGATACCACGTCCCTAATGACTGTCTGCTGTTCTCAGAATGGTTAGTTTGCTTTCACATATCTATTATTACTTTGTTTACTCAGAATAAGGGAAAAACTGGAACACCACTGGGAAGGCATGCAATGAGTAATTAATAAAGATAACTACACATATACAACACTGGCTGAGAGGGTACAGTGACAAGACAAGCCAGCTAGTTAGTTATTGATAGATGGCAAACTAATGTTACATCTGTGAAAAATGTAGTTGCCTAGCTTGTTAGAAGACTGTAGTCATTTTTATCTTAAAGTAGCTGGTGAGAAAAATAATGCAGGCTAGCTGTATCCTACAAAATAGATATGTATAAGAGAAAACAGATTGCCCCTGAAAATTTGTCTTACTTATTATGGAATCAGCCTCGTTGTTTAGGGGGGAAGTCATCTTTGCTTATTTGGACTGCCTAATTACAAGTGAAGTTATAGTGAATTACAACAACTTTTTCTTATGTTGCTCCATCATGACACGTTGAGGTGTGGAGCTAAAATACACCCCTATTTGGGTGCAGTTCTCAAAAGAGTCACATCAAAAATGCTAACAGTTACCTCCTCTGATGGAATGGTATCTTGCCAGGGGTTGTACTTCTTTGCCAAACTGCTTCATGCAACTGAAACGAGTACATCTTCTGACCCTGTGGGCACAGCTTGCCGTTAATTCCCACAATTCCTTTCTGCAGGGAGTTTCTTGCCAGGGTTGGAACAGAAAAAGCCAGATCTACAAATATGAACTGTGAAGTGTCAGCAGTGGTGAAACACGACAGGTCCGAGCCCATCATCGACATCACTTTCGGTAAGTCTGACTCGACCCCAAACAATCATTGCCCTCCTGTGTTTAACCAGCAGGCTAAATTGCAAGACTTGTTTGTGTCTGACACGGAATAAGAAAAAGCCAGATGTAGCCAGGCAAATTGCTCTGTGAAAGGTTATGTTTAAGAAGAATATTTGTGAATGTTTCAGCTGAATGTTCAGTGTTGCATGTAGTTAAAGACAATTGTATTTACATGCGGTGAAGAGAAATGCTGTTTTGTTCGGCTGCCCTTGATGCTGGTACCTCTTTGAAGCGGCTCTGATCGGTGCTGTTTCAGTAAAGCTGATTTGTTCTTTTCCACAGTGGATGGAGAGCAGTTACTGATGAAAGGAGCTCATCTGTCCAGCTCTGAAATGCTCTCGGCTCTGCAGTCTCGATGTGAAGCCAAAGACCCCCAGGCCAAAGAGGGGGCAAAGAAATAGTCCTACATTGTATATTTTGGATATATGGATGCATGTATGAATGTGTGTACATATTTATGTAAAATCTTGTGATTTGTAATTTGACTCAATAAAAGATGCACATGAAAACAATGCTGCCATGTATTTCTTCTGATGTATTTTACTTGCCAGGGAGAAATCCTGCCTGCTTCCCGATGTATGTCTTTGGGCATCCAGCTGTAAGGTTGGCTTTTTTTTTTTTTTTTTTTCCTCCAAGTAGCACTGTGTGTTACCTCACAGTTAAAGTGTCTCAACAGTGGAACAAAACTGTATATTAGCTGTAAAATTCATCTCTTTTGTAACCATTCAGTTAAATCATAAATAATTCTTTCCAAGAAATAAAGTTTCCATCAAGACCTTACACCATATGAATATTGCTATGTAAGTTTCATCAGTCAGAGTTGAAGCCAAAGTTAGATTTAAGTAACCAATAAGGAATGAGAAGCGTTAATTGCATTTTTATCTTAGGAAAGACTGTTCAGCACACCAGATCAGGAAATCAGCTTGAATCTGTCACCATTGCTAATTAAAATTTTCCTGCCTGGTCATTGGCTGAAACTAGTTTGGGATGGGTTTTTCTGAAAATGGAAAGTAACATGATTGACAATCTTTCTCAGATGTTAATTTTTGATGTCTGCCAGTTGAAAGCATAAAAATAACCATTTCCTGACATAAAAGCATTTTTGTTCAGACGTTTACGATGTTCAGGCACACGGGTATGTGGAGCGTTTCAACAGCGGTTATTGTCCATCATTTAAACGCAGTAGCGAGCTATACAGCAGTGTAGTGTTCATGCACTTCTAGCTAACGACTAGCATCTGCACCGAGTTTTATGACTAATGATTTAAATAACTTCAGTTTATTTTAATTCTTCTGACATGTTGCACCAATTGCATATTGTTTCACATACAAACAATGCTACCTAACATAACTAAATTCCACTGTACAGTGCTTCAGTCAGCTACAAGTAGCCATCCAGCTGTTGTATCTTGCTTGCTTCAATGTTAACGTGTCCACAGTTTGCCAAGCCTGGCCAGATATTTGCTTAAGTGAACAAATATTTTCCATGTCTGTCCACTATTGCATTTTCAAATACTTAACCTCTGACTTAGTAAATGTAATTTGGCAGTTTTCCACACATCTGGGGCTCTGTAGAATTTTCAAAACCTTTCTCCCAGTTTCACTTCTAACTGCTCTCCTATAGAATCGCTTGATGTGACGTCGAGTCCCTCGATTGGTTCGCTGAAAAGGACACGTGCTCGGTAGCCCCCTTTAAATACCATCAAAAACCTGTCATTACCACAATTGAACGTAAAGTCACAAGTTTACATCTTAAGAAAAGCATCATAACGTGGACAAAATGGTTGACAAATTCGTGGGAACATGGCGAATGGTGTCCAGTGAGAACTTTGATGAATATATGAAGGCTTTGGGTAAGACGTATTTTCTTTCTTTTTTTCCTCCATACTCTCCTTTTAAACTTGTATAATGAGTGCATCAAAAGCAAATTTAAATGAGCAAAACATATTTGCATGAGACAACGATGTAATTGTGTTGATGATACAAAAATGGTGCAAGACAGGTGCACAGGTTGTTGTCTTCTTTGTATTATTGCATTCGATTCTTTATATACCTGTCATATTATATGTTGTAATAAACGTTTTACTTTTTGTCCGCAATTCCACCGACCCGGATAGGGGATAGTGATTTTCATACAACTAAGGCTAGGATATAAGATAACGGTTTATTCCGGACTTTGCAGGTGTCGGTTTTGCCACCCGTCAGGTGGGGAATATGGCCAAACCAAACTTGATATTCAGCGTGGACGATCAAGGAGTAATCTGCATGAAGTCGCAGAGTACATTCAAAACCACAGAGGTCAAATTCAAACTCAATGAAGAATTCGATGAAACCACCGCTGACGACAGAAGGACCAGGGTGAGTGTCTAGTCTAGTCATCGCGCAATACAGCAGCCAGCCACAAACATTATGCCTCCTGGAAATAACTTGTCGTGATTCCTGTTTTCACTTGCAGACTACTGTAACCCTCGAAAATGGCAAACTTGTGCAAAAGCAATGCTGGGATGGCAAAGACACGACATTAGAGCGAGAGGTGACGGATGGAAAAATGATAGCGGTAAGAGAAAGTTCCTTTGGTGAAATTAATAATGTTATTGAAATTAAATCCGAAGGTATGAATGATATCTGTAATGCTGTGCCGATATATAAACACATTTTGATTCAATATTGATGGTATTTAAAACCCCTTCTTTCTAGTTTGCAAATAATATCATATTTTTAATTCTGTCCAAAATGTCATTGGATTGGTAACGTGTATGTCTCACCCTATGATGTTTTGTACCTGAATGAAAAGAACAGTTGAACATAAATACTACAATGATTTTTCAATGACTTTCCCCCTCTTTGCAATATCCAGCAATCTATATGCACTCAATAAAGTCATACTCTGTTGTGCAGAAGCAGGTGTCTGGGAAATGTTTCATTATTACTCTTGTGTGTCACGCCTGTCTGTTTTAGGTGCTGTTGTGTTCCACAGAATGTTATTCTGCTTGAATCTGTCACCATTGCAAATTAAAAATGTCCTGCTTGGTCATTGACTGAAACTACTTTGGGATGGGTTAATCCCACACTGTAGGTTTTGCCAGCTGCAAAAACAGACAGCCGTGCACCCACCTAACCTCTGTGCCTCTCCTTGCAGAAATGCACTATGGGTAAAATTGTGGCAGTGAGGACGTACGTGAAAGAAGCTTGAAGCGATTTGGCCCTCGTGGCGGCTGGATTTCAAGATGGCAGGCTCAGTTCAATGAGCAAAAGGCTGAAATGGCTGCTTGTGTCTCGCTCATTTTGTAACACCAAAGCAAACATATGCCATGTATTTTGAGATGATTGCATTCAGTATTAACCTCTTGTGGTGCTTTAATAAAAATGTTAAATCCTGTTTTTTAGTGTTTATTTAAGAGTTGGAATAGGTAAGAGTTGCATGTAATTACAACTGAAACTGTAGGATGAAATGCATGCAATGAGGCACCAGCCCCAAAAAACTGAGTTGTGCAAAAGAGTTTTTGTGGTTTTTTTGGGTATTGGACCATGGAAGTAGGAACCCAGATCATGAATGCGTTGATTCTGCTTTTTTAATGTTGGGTTTCTCAATTCATTTGATTTTATCCCACCTGAAGTTTTATGTTGCAAAAGGCGCAATTTTAAACAGTTAACATATTTAACACTTAAAGTGCTTTCATACCTCGGAGAAAAAAAAAACCCAACCTGCAAACAAGCCCTGATGAATTCACTGTTGCATCCTACTGTGGAATACTCACTCCCATCTCTCTCCAAACCTAGTTTTAGGTACAGGAGAATACTTGCCCTCAACACGCTGTACACTGACAGACCAGCTATGCTGTTGAGAATAGCATGGCATTTGACATAACCACTACCTTTATCCTTACACAAATCTTCAAGAATGTACTACATAGTTAATTCTTCACACCTTGTTTATTTCTGTCATTTGAAGTGACTATGGTACTTGCAATGTCTTAGAGTTTACATCATGTAATAAGCTCATGTTCATTATAAAAAAAAAAGACTGGTTAAAGTGTTATAGTTAGACTGTCAGATTGAATGCCTCAAGCTTAATCTGTTGATAGCAAATATGTGTACACCATTTTTCACATATTTGTTGGCCAAGGGCATCTGATTTTACCCTCTACTACCACTGGTAATTTTCTGTGCCTGACAAACACAGAATTCAAACCCCCTCAGAGTTTCTTTAAATTCACATTATTGTACCAAATATTTACATATTGCAAAGGCATGGAAACATTTTAAACATGGAAACATTTTAGGCATAGAAGGCTTTTTTAACTCTTGCTTTTGTTCTTGTTGAAGAGAGCAAATCCTATATGCATTAAAAAATAAAGTATTTGCAGAGGGTTACAATTTAAAGCGAGGAAGTATTGGCCAAATGGGCAAACACAGGTCAGACCAAACTCTTGTCCCTATATATGCTGTGGAAGACTCCCCATATACTAAAGGTTTGACACATTGCAATGTGCCGTATATTCCTGGATGGCAACTCAATGTAGTTCATTCTCTTTATTGATATGTATCATAATGTACTGTACAGAGTAACAGCTAAATGACCAACATGTGGGTCTCATATGATACAGCTAGAGTCTTTTTAGAGTTGTTATATAGATGATACAGTGTTCTGAAACTGAAGAATTTAGCATAAGATTAGCCCTGTATTTTTGTAGAATTGTTGCACAATGTGATAGAGCTCCTTCATTGTATAAGTATGATTTATGGTTATCATGCCCTTCAGTGAAATCATCACACATTTTGTTTTAATTTGACCACTGACAAGTATTCTAAAAGGATTTGAATATAAAAATCAGACATACAGAAATAATACAGAAAGACATACATTCGAATGTAATGTTCACAGCATTGAGCAAACCAACTGAAAACCCCATACACCAATGCGCTGTATAGGAAACCTTTGGTTGACTGCACAGAATGATAGCAAGCATTCTTAATAGTGTGTGAGACAGAATGTATTCCAACAGTAATTTGGCTTTTACTCTGTAAACCAGCACCAACTGAGGTTTTGTCAATGGAGGATTTCTTTCAGCTTTTTTCACAAACCAATGAAAACCTAGGCGGTGGGTCAGGTCCTTAAATGACCTAGATGGATTTGTAAAGCTAATGGTTCATGGGATTTCATTTCATAGTAATCTGACTAAAGTGTATTTGTCATGGGTTATTTTACAGTGAAGCAAAAATTAGTTGAGTGAAATCTCTACTGCACAGTGATCTGAGCATACCAAATTTGACGTAATCTGTTTTATAACAAAGTGAAAAAGTAGGCAAAACCCATTGAAGTGCCCCAAAATAAATGAGAAACAAACACAGATTTGAACTTTGAAGAATTAGGTGATCACTAAACATCTGCACAGAAGTTGTTAGTAATTCATTTGCCAACACACGTCTATGTTAAAGTCTAAGAATTTTCATTATCTGAATGATGCACACAAATCAATGACCTACTGGGAAGAGGAAGACTCTGTGTAAATGCTGAAAAGAGATTGTTTCAGACGGACCTTATTTTCCTGGTAATTAACATAATAGACCAACATATATACTAAAGGATACTGAATGATTTTCAGTACTAGCATAAGACATGTTTGTAAATATGTACTTCACCTCCCCTCACCGTGATTCTACATAAATCAAATACACTTATAGCATGATTCCAAGATGTGAAATCACAGTACAGAAACACAGAAGATATATTCTAAACACAGTCAGAGACAGGCAATATTTCAGTATGGAGTCAAGTTGCAAGTTTTTAATGTTTAAAAGGACAAAATGTCAAAGATCAGAGAGGATATGTATTTCTTTCCTTGTATGGTGAAACATTTCCCTTTCAGCTCATAATCTGCGTTCTTCAGGAAAGCAGAGCATTGTGGGTCCTCTAAGAATTATGGCTGTTGGCGACGACTCAAAGCAGAGATGGTTCCAAAAGTGGTCAAGGGGGACTGCTCCCTGGAGAGGAAGGGTAGGGACTGATTGTGGCCAACGACAAAAACAGCTTAAACAGGTGGAATTATGGGTTATGTCTCTCCATTAACGGTATCCGTTCCCTAAACGTAATGCATTTGGTTACTGCCCAGACTTACCAAAGCTGACAGAATGAGATATGCAGTCAAACATGTCTCTCCTCATGTAAATAAAAACATACCGTGAACAGAGGTCTAAAACAGAGCCTCCTGTACTTCTCAGGAAGCCATAAAGAGTGGTATGCCATTGTTTATGACCACTGTAGTGTTACCTTTAGGAAATTTCCGGTCAAAATAAACTGGGAAAGCCCTCACACCAGAGCTGTGCTGAAATAAAATGGATTTAGTAAATGTAGCTGAGAGGTTGAATTTTACAGGCCATTATCTGAACACACACTTATGCTGAACTCACTCAAATCCATGGTGAGTTGTAACATGACACTGGGGTCAAATTTATGCGGGGGCACTCAGCCATCCATGAAAGAAATGTTCCCAAACTCCACGCCAGTGGTTTGTTTTCTGTGTGAGAGGGGAAAAATCAGGAGCCTCCCTGTTCTGACGGGGAAAGGATACGATCTTATTTAAACAGCTCAGGGTTCAACACCCACAATGCTTTGCGTCTGTACAATGGCCAGGAGCAATCATTCAGTGGGGAAATGAGTCTGCTTCCACTCCCAAGTGAGAATGGAGACTATCTGGCGCAGAAAAGAGAGGCATCGGGCAAATATGAGCACTAAAACAAATGTAACAACAAATGCATAATGCAGTGGTCTCCCATGTAAAACATGTAATTAATCTACGTATTTATCTACCTATTCATCCAGCCAGCCTATTATGTCCACCTGTAAAAAAATGAAATGTACCATAATATAAAGAGAAATATGTTGCTCACTCTAAGAATATATTGCAAATACATAAAATATATTAAAATGCATTAATGCAAAGCAGAAATATTTACCAAATAGAAATAATTTACGTCTTTATGATAAAGTGATTGATCAAAAAAAAATTCTCTAAAATACATTCTCAATATATTATTTTTTGGATGAGCATGAACATGAACCGAATATTCTTCTTCCTGAAAATTAATATCACTGTTTTGCAGTTGCCCCTCCACACAGGAAGCATTTGGTCAAACACACAGATTTAAACCACTGCCCACAAAGCTGCTGGTTCACTGTTCACCCTCCATCCCTCTGTACAGAGAAAATGTATATTTTGGAACGTTGCACTTCAGAGCAATAATTCAATCTGCATGCAGTTGCATGGCCAGCAGACCAGAAAGACTGAGGTACTGTGTGAAACATTGACACTCTGGGGTGCTATCTTGTTGCCTCTGTTTTGCCTGGCCGCATATCCGCACAGGAATGAAATCACATCCTCTGCGTAACATCTGGAAATCTCCACTTGAGTGTAACGCTCGCTCTCTTCGGTGTGCCTTCCTAACTGCCCCCCCCCAACCCCCGCCAGCCTACTGAACCCGCCTCCCCTGGTTATGTCTATTCGAAGGCAAGGCCAAGGCTGACACCACGCACATAATATTTCACCAGCTTCCTTTGGAGCATGCCTTCCGCTCGACAAATATCATTGTTTTGCTTTTTTTTTTTTTTGTCTTTACATCTTGAAAAGACCCCACCCAACCAGCACAGCTATAACCGTACTGCAAAAAGTACTGGGACTGCTGCAGTATATGTGTCTGAGTGCATTCTGTGGAATTATTATATTTTTGAAACATAGAATGGATTTTCAATTTCATTCATTTACATGAGAAAAAAATAACTGAATGATTAATCATTTTAGTTATTTCTTCCCTTAGTAGATGCCCTTACATGTTGTCCATTTACACAATTGGAATATGACTGAGGCAATGTAACAGCCCTACTATACAATGTATAGTATCAGCTTCCCACCTATGATGTGAACCTGTAATCTAATGGTAATGTCAAGATCATTAACCAGCAAGTTGCATAGCCACCTTATAGATATTTTTGTAAAGGTGCTCTCCTTGCTGGTGAGTTTTATATCATTCACAAATGTTGAAAAGAAAAAGCTTATGGATTTTCCTGTTAATACACAATCATTTGTCTATCGTATTTAATATATTTGTACTGTAGCCAGAGATGAAACTTCAGAGACATATTGGAAAGTAATACTCTATTTCATGGTATAAATGTAGCTAAATAATATCTACTCTGTCTATTACTGTGCAATGCTTTATAGAATCAGTCAAGCCAAGAATCAATCAATCTGTTTTTGCAAAGGAATCATTTCAATTACAGTGTATCAGAGAAAAATGAATGGTGGAAATGTGGGAAAAAAGAGGGATTTCCTTTTGGCTGCTTCTCTGTGGTTCACCCATCAGAAACCAAAACATTTTTCCTCCAGGCCTGTACCCTTAGTCACATATAAAGAATGAAAAGAGTCCTGAATTCACTACAACAGTGTTTCCCAACCCTATTCCTGGAGGCACACTGTCCTGCAGATCTTCTATCTATCCTTGCTCTACCTACCTGACTGAACTCATCAGTGGCACTTTTGATTAGCTGAGCACTCCTGATTTAATCAAGCAGCAAGGATAGATAGAAGATATGCAGGACAGTGGTGCCTCCAGGAGTAAGGTTGGGAAACACTGCACTAGAATGTAAACTGAACGCATGAATGTAAGTCATTCGCTTCCCAGCACTGCTCGTGTGAAGGATGACCCCCCGCAGACTCTGTACGGTTTAAGGGCAGGACTGAAACGCAGTCACTTACAGTACGGTTTATCACCCGGCAACCAGATAGCGCAGCTGAGAGTATCACAGCTGTGCATTCCGCAAAATCAGCAATGGGAAACGGAGGGCATGAGCACAGCACCTCAAAGCACCGGAATCATTATTCTCTGGAACAGTGTGGAGCAGGCCTCCGTCTTGCTGAAATCAGAATGTTACACAGTGCATACCCAGACAGCCACGGGGGCGTGGGTGGGTGTAGGCCTATGTGTGTAGGGGGTGGTTGGTGGGGGTGTGGGTTTTGTCTTCTCGGAGAAGAGGAGACAAAGCCGGGGTGGGAATTCAAGGTACTGGGCAGACAGTTTTGGGGAAGGGTGCTGTGTTTATGTTTGGCCTTCCATCGGGCTCCTCTGGCCTTCACAGGCAGGTGCCGAGATCACAGCTGCCCATCCGGGCACGTGCTGGGCCCCGCCCCCGGTGCCACGACACTCCCCCACTCTACCCGGATGCACCTGGACAGCATTCCAAAAGGCATACATTACGATGTTCAATCAGCGATGGTGTCTATTGATCAGTGAACCAGCAGATATACATGTACTCGTGCAATGAGAAAAAAATACATTTTCAGTTGTGTCTTGATTGCATGGGAGCCCATCTGCCCATCTGGAAGCCTGTCACCTACAGGCCTTGATTCTTCACTTACTGCAAGTAGCCCAGTGCGTGATGGGAAATTCATTGACCGTTCCCCAGCTGGATTGGCCAGATCATCATATACTTTTAAGTGTATGTTGCTTTCCTGGTCCTGTGCTCTGTGTTCTGGGATATGCTCACCCTGGCCTCACAGGCAAATGTTCCCCCACAGCCACCCTGAAGAGTAAAACAATCTCTGCTGAGTGTCCACACCCAGGGACACCTGTCTGTCAGGAGATGCAATCCTTGTGATGAAATACAGAAAATGGATTCCCTGAGCTCATTTTCCCACTGATCACTCCTTTCTGCCTAGTTATATGTTGAAAATGAGATAGTGAATGATAAATGAATAGTTTTTATAAACCTCAGCTCTGCAATGATGCCTCTGGCAGAGCTTACGCCTGCAAGAAAACCTCAAAACAGAAGCTGGATGGAAGCATCTCTGGTGCCGTACGGTATTTCAGGAAGGTTGCAGACTTCATGTTTTAAGCATGGCCCACTCTCACTCCTCACCTATATGGATCAGCAGAGCCCCTTGGGACTGATGCCTTTATTGTAAGTGTGTGCTCTCGAAAACAATGGGTATGCAAATACCCGCGGACGCGTAGTGTGCCACACGTACTTCCACACAGTGTTTTGGAAAGATAACAGACACACTCTACTCCTGACAGCCCAGAGGAAAAAGGAAGTCATCATTCTTACGCTGACCTTTATCCAAGTTACTTGTAAATAGAGCGTTCACCAGTGCAACACAATGTGATTGCCTCGCAATTTGGAAGAAGTACAAATTCCTTTTTTGTAAACCTGTCAAGCATGAAAGAATGGTATGGAAAATAATTTAGCTGGATTTAATGGCACACAATCTAGTCCCAAGTTCATGCCACTTATCTTTCAGTTATTTCTTATTAATAACTTCGTGCTGCTAATAATAGCTGCATTATAAAATATTGTACAGATGTCTCCCTCTGTACCTGAAACAAAGACACAAAGAAAGGCAGAGCATTTGCATTTGTCCTTTGAAACAAGGTATTACAAAGGCTAAATCTGTTTTGCTTGAAGGCTAAAAGGTGAAAGGGAACACATATGTTACTAGCTGTGGTTTGTCTCTCAGTCATAACCCAAATGACTAACATCTGTTATGCAATGACTAATATTAGAAACCAAGCAAGAGACCTCAGAAGATTGTTGCCCAAGGAGTATCTAAAGTGTTTGTTCCCTGTTTCTCTAGGTTACAGAGTAGTTTCACATTGTGACTGCTTTTCCCACACTGTCACAACTGACCTCGCAGTATAAAAATGCCTCTGCTAGCAGCAGGCCCAACATCTCAGCGTTCATGTCTTTCACACGGGTTACTTTTGATCTCTAAGGCGAAGGGGAACCGGTCATATGATGCGCACAAAGCGAAGGGACAAAACGTATGCGGGACCGAATGTTACAGCTTTACTGCCAGTGTGACCGGAGGAATGTGGGAGATGGAGTGAAGCCAAGCCCAATACTGTGTCACGAATCTCTGACCCCTCTTCGTCTCTGGTGTGTCTGAGATCCAGGCGAGAGTGCACAATTCATTTAATTAGAGCTATTTTGTCGAATGTGTCCACTGCAGAGCGAAGTGGGAAAAGGATTTACAGATTTTAATAGCCATATTTATCAAGCGGCAGTACTGCTGCAATTCCGTCATACCTCACGAGTCAAAAAACGCACTGTGTCTAGTCTGCAAGTGACCTTGCCACGCGAGACTTCACGCATTTCAACTTTTAGAGTTTTAACATTTCAGCAATGAGCAGAGTGGCATCATGGGTGCAAAGGGAGACTGAATTCCTGGTAGCACAGAGTCTTAAGATTCTGTGAATCGTTGTGAATTCAGAAGGCTGCCAGGACTTGAGAAATTGGGCCGTATGTTCATTTTAAGACGTGAATGAGGGGATACTATGTGAGTGTGTGGTTTTTGTGCTCGTCGAAGGGCATAGCAAGGGCACCGTCCATGTGGGAAGCTGGCACAGGTTGCGGAACAGGTTGCCTCATGAGCCATGGCATAGATTAGGTGTTTTTAAAGAGACACATAGTGTATTGAGTTGCTTTTCCCTATTTCTGCATAAATAGGAAGATCACAAAGAGCTAAAATATGAACTAACCCTTTCAACTCATATAACTCATCCTTGATACAGACATCTGGCAAGCAATGAAATAATCATGTCATACCACAATCCACCCACTCGCTGTTTTATCACCCAATCGCCAGGCTAATTCCAGGCAGCTCAATGTGAGCATTTCCCCATCACATGCTTTTCCGCCATGCAAATACGCACCATTCTGCACCCCCTCACCCACCCTTTCCTCTGCGGCATTAAAGAATCCATTCTTCAGCCTCTTGCAACCAGACCCGTAAATTCCAATCAAGCTAAGTCATTGAACTTTACTTCAGTTTACTCTGAGTATGTGATTAAGCAGCCTAGTTCAACAGGTTACAGGTCAGCCGAGGCAGAAATGACTGCTTTCGCTGAGCTTATAGAAAATGGACACATTTTGAAGATACAACTCATCCACTGTCAAAATTTCATAAGTGACCATCACATTTTTGAAATGTTTGCTGTCCTCATTAAAATTATGCCTGACATAGTTATCAAAATGACAAATTGCAAGTTATGTTCAAATGTAAAGTATTCTGACGTGCATTTTCTTGACCAACACTAGTAATGCCAGGCAGAGAGCTGCATTTCTGCTAATGAGGCCATAAGGTCACTTGGCTTAAAATTCCAGTATTATACTCTGGAATGGTTAAAGATCATCTCCACTTTGAAATATTTAGAAGAACAAGCATGAAACACGGTCAGTTAATACTAAACCTAAATACACTGTCTACTAATGAATACAATAAAGTAAATAATGGATCCATAGGATTTTGCAATGCAAAATATTAATGCACACTCATGCACATTGTAAATATGAATTCACATTTTGGCTGTTTACAACATACCTGACCCCCAAAATATATTGTTGGTCAGAAATGGTAAAAGAAATACGGGATAACTAATTTCAACCTGCTTCAATTATTTCTTGTGTAACTGATGTTATTTTATGAGATCTGGATTATTGTTATTGTTTTGGCATAATTCCTAGCTTTGGTGGGTGTTGAATTTGTTAACGAGCATGGCTAATTTACACCTGCATATTGTAGACCACACTTCATTTATATGAAGAGGGGTAGAACACAAAAAGACAAATTAGAAATGTTAGAATTTTTTTTTTTCGTTCTGCGCAACAAGAATCAGACATGTAGCAAATGCAGTGACCTCAGTCAGATGCTTGTATTCCCTTTATGGGAAACGAGAGGTTTGCTCAGGCTCCAACAGCCAAGCTCTTCCCATAATGCACTGCATCAAATGTATATGCTAACAGCAAAGTGCCCCCTTCCCACAGGGTCAGTAATACAATCTCTCAAAAATATTATTGTATCACATATTTTACAGGACTACAGTGTTATGAATGGGTGGAGTTAATATTCGCTCTCATCTTGCAGGTGGCCCAGGGGCCAATGCACACCCATGATGTCCTCAAATGAAATTCCAGGTGTCGATTTGGGGGTCCTCAGAGGGCCAATTTTCTTCGGTGCACATCTTTTTTAACACCCGTGGAACAGAGAAGAGGGAAGACAGCAGAAGCTGGGCCACTCTTGCGCATACACACACATACACTCACACGCGCACACACACACACGCACCACCACGGTGCCGTAATCCTTCCATGTTAGCGGGTTCCACAGGGGTCAGCGTTTGCTGGGGGGCGGCTTTTATTTCCCCCGATTATTTTTGGCCCGTCACTCCGTGGCCTGTCAGAGGGGATCATTCTCTTGCAGGCCGATTCCGTTCCGCATGGGCAGGCCCATTCAGCGGACAGCACAGTCATTAGGCCGCCTGGACCTTACTCACGGGCCCGCCACAGCACCGTCAGCAAATACGGCCCGCCAGAGAAAGAGAGAGAGGCAGAGAAATAAATACATCACCGCTTTTTTCCACAGCTGACCACTTCTACAACTGTCTGATCCCGAATCGGCCGTTTCCGGAAAGATTCCACTGGCGGTCTGTGACCTTTGTCACCCCCCCCCCACCCCCCCCCCCCCGCTGTTAGTTGCTGATATGGGAGTCTGGAATCGGAGGTACCCGATAAGAGGACGGACGAATCACCTCAGGAGTCCAAACAGAGGAAAAGAGAGTTCTTCAAAAGACCAAACTAAGCTCCTCAACAGACCAAACAATGAAGGGTATCTTTTTTTTATCCGCCAGTGTGGTGTTGAATGTGTTTGCGTGATAAAGCCGTCAATGAATCACAAACCAGTTCGCTAGAGTTTCTTTCAAATAAAGTGGCTAACTGGGTACTTGAGCAAGCAGCAGTGAAACTGATGTGGTAATGCTAGTCATCTGAAGCCTATGCACCAAATGACTTAAGACAGAGATGTGCGCGCACGAGAAAGGTGCCACCCCACCCACTTAAACACTCCCACAACATGTTTGCTTGCTGACATTTGCACTGGCTCTTTGGATTGTTCCTAACTGATAGTAGGAGCGCAAGTCACACTGTCTAGTCTTACTGGTCTCATGAGCTCCAGAAAGAACACTGGTTTAGTCACATTCTGACTATGGACAAACATGGCCAGCAAAAGCTCCGCTGTCCACGGACAAATACTGTAACAAGATAGCAGCTTGCTCCCGGCCTCATTTGGATTGCATTATATTTCTTTATTTTCCTAGCAGACGCCTTTACCTGGAGCTGCTTGCACAGCTTAGATTTTAAACATGTTATCTATTTGTACAGCTGGATATTCACTGAAGCAGTTCAGGTTAAGCACCTCCCTCAGGGGTACAGCACTGCCCCACTGGGGAATTGAACCTGCAAACCACAAACCCACCTTCTTCTCCACTGGACCACACCTCAGTGGAAGAAGGTAGTATGTCCTGGAATGACTGCTATTCTGAAAAAGAGACAACATTTTGGAATGTGTAAGAAAAATAAGAAGGAAAACCTCTGATGTGCTGTAAATCACAGCCCTTGAATGCATGTCCATGGTATGAACAGATATAAGAGGGCAATGAGATCTGAGAACCAGGATGCAATTTAGTTCAATTAAGTGCAATTAAGTTCATTCAGTCTCATTAAGGGATGGAGTCCTGCTGAGACTTTCAGTGGGTTGACCAAGTGAATTCCCAAATATACAGGGCGCACAGTGTTATCATGGAAATGATATTATGGACCCTCCCCCACCCAAAAAAAAAAAAAAAAAGAGCCCTCATTGCTCCTGTTAATGCCACATGACTAGCATTCTGGTGACAAAAAGCACATTTCTCACAGTTCTAAATCATAATATAGACATGGAAAAAAGACTAAATAATCTCAGAAAATCTGACCTCCATCGCTATTTGCCTACAAAGTCAATACAGCAGTACAGCAGAAAAATCTCTCAAAAAAACTCTCAAATTTCAAAATACAAACTATGAATTTCCAAAACAATACATATTTTAGATCATATCAATGAAATGAGCAGAGGAGCTGCTTTAAATGGCCGTCTTAAATGGAGCTGTTATTAACGCTGTGCACTCCAGTCGCACCCTGCTGCTGTATCTCAGACACTCCAGGAGAAATTCCAGCTGAAGAAATCTGTTACAAAACGTGAATGCAGTTTTAAAAAGAGCAAGCTGCCCTGGATAATGATGTCTGGTGTGCAGTTAAACAATAATTAATCACTGCTTTTTTTATCCTGCAGATTCTACTCTCCCTGCCCAATATACTGCATGTGAGTCTCTTGATAGTGCTTGCCACGTTCAGCTTTGGAACGCTTTCAGGAGTTTTGTTTGTTCTATCCACATGGATCCTTAGCTTTGTAATAAATGTAGCTGTTAGATCAATATTTGCTTTCAGTATCTGGGAACATGTGTTTTGTAAATAATTATGCTGAATCGTGAATGTTCACCATACTGTAGCTGAATCTCAAAATATGTGCATGAACTAGACAGCTGTGTATCTGTGTGGGTGCTGCCTTCACAAAGGAAAGGGGTGCTGCTGCCGCCTAGTGGAGAATTTGCAGTAGTGTTTTAAGTTTTGTCCCCCCCTTAGATTGATCGATGGTTATCTCTGGAGACCCTGAATCTAGCACTAGTCTGTATCCTTGAGCTGTAAAACTAAAATGATGGTGATGATGATGGTGATCTGTGTTTCTAGAATGCATAAGATTAAGATTATGAAGCAGCAAACCTAAAGTATTTCAATGATATTTAAGTATCAGTGCAAAGTAAAACAGTTTCCAGCAGGTGGTACTTTTACATTATAGTTTCTGCCATAAAGACCATGACAATGAACTGTTTGTTTTAGTATATCACTTAAATGTGAGATCCATTTGTCAGGTACGTTGTATATTGTACTTAGCCACCTGAAATCCTGTGATGAAAATACAAATACAAAATACAAAATTGAATTTCAGTTTAATACAAAATTATTTCAAAATTGACAGACGATACTGTGGTGTAGCTGTATATACATTCATTACCTGTGATAATTGATAGCATATATTGAAATGTGTATTGAAATAGGCGAGCAATTGATGATATTTGACACTAAATTGTATATTCAGTTATCCTGAGAAATTAATGTTGCCTGATACTACGTCATTCACTGATCTGACACTCACACAAAAGGATCAAAGAGAAAAAACTATGGGAAAACATCAGTGCTGCACAAAATAGATATCAAAATGCCTGCTAATTCTCAGAAATAGAAGTCAGTGGCACAATGGAAGTTTAGGTTTAGCACTTGATCTACAAAGTAATTAAAATCCTCTTCAATCTAATTAAACTTGATTCTGTTTTGAAGCCTGCAAAGTACTGTCAGAATATAATTAATAAAGGGGTGCACATCTTAACCCAATAAAATATAAGTGCAAAATTTGACTTGACCCTTCTCATGACACATCACAAACGGTGGCTAAGTAAAGCTGTTTCAGGTTGTAAAATTATTATATTTTGTTCTGGACTTCTGTCACTGATCATTTCTCATTTGCAAACGTTCAAGGAAACGTTCAGTCTGCCATGGACTGATTGCACACAGAAAAGCACCATTTTAGAAAGAACTGATCATCTTTCTGCTGAATGAACTCATGCACAGTTCTGCTGCGTCAGCACACTCTTCTCTGAAGTCCAGCGCTTGTCTGTGTGAACATCTGTTTTCAAAGGGACTGTTTCCCAATACCCTGATTGGCTGTGATATTCAAGGCATCAACCAATCAGGCTGCTGAAAGATCCTTGTACAGAGCCCATCCATTCTTGCACCCGCCTTGAAATTAATATAGTTGGAATGGCGTGAGATATAAAGCGTGAATAGAGTCTCACGCATTATACCAAGTCAGGGCATTGTAAAATGACATCATTAGCAAATCATTCAGAAGAATATAGACCTGCTAGCCTGCAATGCTCAAAAGAAACAGAGGAGATCTGAGTGACATTGGTACCCCAGACATTGGTCATTGTAAATGTGACTCTGTCTTCTGAACTGACCCTCTAATAAAAAAGATGTCAAGGCAAGGCAACAGAATGTTGAAGCAGGATATTTTTGTCAGTATCTTGTTTGTTGATGCCTGGTGCCATGAATAAGCTTTCTGAAAAACATGCCATTCTTTGGGCAACATATGACTCAGCCCTTTCATCTGAGCAAAATATAGTCAATTTTGTTTTTCATCAAATGCTGTTTTCATTCATATTTAACCATTATTGTCAATAACAACATGTATCTCTGCTGAACGTGTGTTCTTTCTGGGTCAGTGGCCGCATGCTCCAGTATTGCTCTACACCATGAAAATGGCAGCCATTGTTCTGTGAATGACAGAACACAGTGATTCACGCAAGGCAACAGCATGTGAGAGTCCTTTGCTCCTTCCTTTCAGGTCAGGGGGGTCACACCAGCCCATCACATCTGCACGAGCTCCTAAACAAAACAGTAGCATTTCCCTATACCTCTCTGCATGAAGGTAACAGTCACCAAAACCACCATGCAGATAAGTGATACAGAATCCATAGATTATATGAAATGGTGAAACAATGATAGGTTTGTCTCATTATGAAGTAGGATTGAGTAGGAGGTGGATGACAAGGATCCGAGGCATGTGTATACTAACTGCACTGATTATTTACACAGAATCAAGCTCCACTTTCATAATTAAATTAAACTTAACTGAAGAATGAAACTTATTCTTCTCATATTTTACATTGTGAAACTTTTGAAAGATAACAGCTTTTTAAAATGCCCTGTCTGTTCCAAATCAGCCCACTTCTTCATTTTTTAATAGTTTTCATTTATTTTGTAAATATATTCATCTTTTTATTTACATGAATATCTCACAGATAGTGATGCATTCTTTAATTTCCCATTATTTCAGGTATTCAACAGAAGCCTCTATTGTGAGCTGAAATATAGAAATAAGTCTGCTGAGTGGATTTCTGCTCTCCTTTTCACACTACATCCATTTGTGTGGCTGTGCTCATTTCAAGTAAGCATTAGTCATGCCATTAAATGAGCATGAACTGAGTCAAGTTTTCCTAAAGTTTTGATTATGTTTTCAAGGTAATATTACCGTTTGAAGCTCCAAGAATATTCAAAGGCCTTTTCCTATTCCCAGCTGTATATTTTTAATGTGGTTTTCCCTTGGTGGATATTTCCTGGGGACATTCCTAGTTTTGCCATGCATTTTATTGTGGGGGAAGGTTGTTGAAGTCACCTCAATAGAACGGACCTACAGACGTGAATGTCTGTGGCTCTCCTATAGAGGGTGCTATTGTGTCTCTGTGGGGTGGGCCTTGCAGGTCTGGAACTAGACAACTGACAAACACACATCCTGACACTTTTACTCTTTGCAGCTGTGAACTGAAGCTCTTCAGCTTGCTTGGCCCCTTTGTATGGTTTTTTGTATTGTTTTCAACATTGCTGTTGACTTCAATCACAATGGAAAGCTCAATCTGCCAGTATCCATCTCAATCTGCCAGTATCCATAATTCCTCAGACAGGGTTGGTGTGACTTTTGATCTTTGAAGATCTGGGAATCCAGAGACAGAAATGAAAAAATCACTTTTTATAAACCCTCATTGTATTGATAGCTTTGCCATCAGTACAACATAATCAAAAGTGAAATATAGTGCTTATACTGCATCATGCCAGTTTGATGGGAGCTGCTAATTTCTTGAGAGAGCTTGAAGGAGAGCCGTAAACTGCTTCTCCCCTCCCCGAAATGAAATGTTGTCTATGTATTGTATGCTTGTTAAATGGTTGTGTTAATGTGTCTAAGGATCCTTAATTGTCCAATTTACTCATCTTAACATTAAACAGATCTGTTTTATCAACCTCGCTGTAAATCAGCCCATTGTAATTGTCTGATTGTAATTGTATGTTTGCAATAATTGTGCCTAAATCAACCGTTTAATGAGCACAACCTGTCTAATCAGGCATATTAAATACAGGTGTGTAGCTAGAGAGCTAGAAGTCAAACTTTTTCAGTTGTGTGGTTGTGGCTACCCTCAGGCTGAATTGGTCTGGTCTTTGTTTTTTTAAAATAAATTATTTGATTTTGGTAAAATTGTATTCTTTCTGTTTATTAATGTGAGAAATGTTGGCCAGCATCTTTAAAGAGCGTGAAACAAAATACTGGCCTTTGTTATGATGGCCTCTTCCATTAAATGTGAACTCACCAGAAACACTGGAGATCAAAGTCTTCACCAAAGCATCTGAGGCTCAGTGTAATTAAGAAATGAAACAGAGCAGCTTCTTAATTTTAAAAGGTGAACATTTCATGGGATTCCCCATTGTACAGTGTTACTTACAGTGTACTGCTCAGAGAATACAAGGCAAAGAATTTAAGGCATAAATGGTTTTAACCTTTAACCTAAGCACAGCATGTCTCAACCTGGACTTACACATACAGTCATATTTGACATGATTGCATGCACCATAGCTTTGGTCTGGTTTTCCCTCTTCCTCTGAGGTAATTTCTGTCTTTAGAGTTGAGTGTCTTTACAGTTGACTGAAATTTGTAGTTGGACCAAATATCTAACATCAGCTTTCCCACCCTTAATCCTAACCCCAACTGTTCAGTATAAAATTTTGATTCTGATCCAGGGTCAGTGGTCATGGAGACAAAGTACCTCTACCCACGTCTGGTGTGTGGGGAGGGCATCTATTGGACTGACACTCAATATCCCAGAGTGCCCTTGGTTAACCTCTATATGTCATTACCCAGTACCCTCTCAATCAGTAGCCAGTCTTGACCGGTTTAGGATCTTTTTTCTGATGGCTGTTAAATGTGTTTATGGTCATTTTGCATGAACCTTTGTACAGAGTGGGCCTGAGGGAGGTGTAGATATCCTTTTGCTGGGTACTCTGAGGTGGAATGCATGGCAGATGCAAAGGAAAGTGGGGTGACTGAGACACAAAGGAATTTTGGAGAAAACAGAGTTTGTCTTTTTGGCCAGTGCTCCAGTGCAATTTGCAGCCTGCTGTTTTAAAGGCCGCAGGGGCATTTTGCCGATCGGAACGAGGGACCATGAGGCATGTTTATGTTGAAATCTATTAGTCTGTTCTAAAAGGTAATCCAAGGGCTGAAGAACTACAGGGATTCGTTTTATGTAAACTTCCCCTGTGAGGCTTTCTGGAAAGTCCACTTTGGATTATGATCTCACCAGACCTTTGCCAGAGGAGTCACTGTGCCTAAAAATGCTTTTATCTTTTGAAACAGGAGTGATTTTTAAGATGGTTGCCAAAGGCTTGCCTGTCTTCCTTCCCATTCCCCAACGCTGCATGAGCATTGGAAAACAGGCTCCTGACTCTTCATACTGTATCTAGAGTGTCCTGGCTCATGTCATCACTCCATTACTGAAGCCACTTATAGCTGTGGACTTCACCTCACTGGGTCTCACTGTACATCATGAGATCCCGTTGCTGAGCAACACTCGAGCCACACAACACACCCCTTTCACAATGCTTTAATAACTTTGCAGTCACATTTCCACAGGGTCACAACGCTACAGCAATGGAGAGGTACAGAAGAATACCGTTTTTACAAACTTTTGTTAATCTAGCCTACATATTTATTTTCCCATGTGTTTCTGAACTGTGTTGTGTTGTTTGAGGGTGTGTGGGAAAAAAAAAGCACGCTCCTGCAGGTAGACCCTCTGTGGTGTCATAGTCACCTCATGAAATGAAATCGTATACCTCACAGAGAAAGGCGGGGCAAGGCGTTGGCTGTGACATCCCCAGACCTGCACTGCACGGTGACTTGTCTTGCCACTGTTTCGCAGGCTGGAATACGAAACAACAGGCCTGATTGTTTCTGTGGATGAGAACTACTGAGGTTGCTGTGTCACAAGCTTCCACACAGTTTATTATTACAGCTTACAGAGCCACAGAGATCATTTAGGCTTCAATGTGGATATTAAGCTGCCCTGCTGGTACATGCAGGGCTATTATTACTGTAGTCTACTGTGCTACTGTGAGAAACTACTGTAGACTATTGTTTTAATGTTTGGTAATTGCACACACCCAAGTATACGGTTTACTTATTTGATGTGAAGTTTTCCAGTCAGGAAACGGTACGATTGCATCGTACTACTGCTCTTTGTTAGATTTACGAATGAAGGAATTTATGGTTCTTGGGCTATTTATGGTATATATGTTAAAATAACTATTTTTATAGTAAATCTATACAGCTCTGCATTTGTACAGCACTAAAGGATAGTGCATCCGAAAGATGCAGAGCATTAAAGCCATTAAAAATAGCTTATTTTAAGCTTTGAGACCAGACACAATGTGTCCCCCTTTCAAAAAAAAAGACAAAAAAAAAAAATAAAAAAAATCATCGTACTGATTTTTTTTCAGGTCAAATCATACTACGTTATAAGCATATTCTGCAACTCAATGTTAATAATGGACTTTTTAAGGGGAACATATCTTACAGAATGCAAAATCAAACAAATGATTAACATATCAAACACACTACCTCCCATTTAAGGCGTGCCAAAGCTCTGCGTTAGGTGGATGTGGTACCCAGCCATGGCCAATTCTTACTGGTGCCCATTAGGAGGCGCCAGTGAGTTACAAATGCAACAGCACGGCTCACTGAAAGTTAAAAGAATAGCAGTATCTGCTTCACAGCTACTGAAGAGGCCCTGTCTTTACATGCTATGTGTGACAGTGACTCTGTCCCATCATAAGACTGTCATGTCCCTGAAGGACACACATACAGCGGCAGTATAGCACAGCAGTTATGAAGCTGTGATTCCAACCAGAATGTTATAGGTTCACTTCCCTGACTCCTATTTTAACCTTGAGCATGGCACTTAATTCTTAATTACTTCAGTAAATATCAAGCTATACCAATGGATAATATTTAAAATACACATTTTCTTGGTATTTATAAAGGTCCCTGATACTCTAGGTATCTGCTAAGCAAATAGGTAAAGATGAGGTTTAACCTGCTGTGCAGCACCATTATGAAGGGTATTGTTGGTGTTGATCCATCTAACTTAACATGAAAAAATATATACTATATATACATACTATGCATTGTTTATAGAATCCTCTTTTGCATTCATGTACATTATTTTGCCATTATTAGGTACTTTGAAATTGAGTCAGCACTTCATCATTGACACAGTTTCAGCTCTCAGTTTCCCCTCTTTGTAGTCATGGTTGATTAATACTAAATAATAACTAAATTTCTCCACCTCAGCAGATTTGCTGGCTGCGTTTCATGTGTGGCTTACATTAGTTACGCTCTTAATTCCTCTCCTCATGCTGGTATACTGTTGTTAGGTCTGGAGGTTTTTCCTCAGCTACATTGTCTTGTGTGACATTTTAAGGCATAAACTGCACAGAAACTCCCAGGTCAGGCCTGCAGGGCAAGTGGCTCACACCCTATGAGAAAAAAATTGTATGTAACCTTGATATTATCATTACAAGTGTTTCAAAATGAACTTCTATCTGCTTTTTAATGTATAAGGTGTACTTCTGTAAATGGTGGACTTCTGTATGTATGGTCCGTCTGACCCCCAGTGCATTCCCCGGCTTTATCACCAAACCACCTCAGGGTGCCTTTCAGAGGCCTCTGGCACTGACACCGAAGGGGCCTCGCCGAGGAGGGACGGTGTACATTGCGGGGGGGGGGGTGGGGGGGTGCCAGGCAGCCCAGCCTGGTAGAGTGCCGAGTGCCGCAGGCACACGGCCACCTGGCAGCCCCGCGGCCAACATTACACAAACATGGTGTAAGCAGGGACGGGTTCATTCCCACAATCCTGTTCAGTCTACAGTGAGCCGGTTCAGCTGGCCTGGCACTTCTGGAAGGATCTCTGTTCAAAAAAGGTTCAGTTGATTAATTCATTCGCTAAACCCTCCCCATACCTCTCCCTCCTAACAAAATTAATCTTCTGAAATATGCATGTATATGAGAAAAAAAACTGTAATAAACTCATATTCTTTTTACACTACAGACAAGTAATTGGGGAGAGAGAAATGAAATGAAGCTAAGAGGTGGCTTGGCAGAGGGCTGTCACATCTTTGCGCGTCTGATGTATGCACAAGCACTCGGCGCCGTTACCTTGAGCTCGCAAAGCTCTTGATCCTCCGAAATGAAGACCAAAAGAGACGGAGCGGATCCCCAGGCTGCTTCATTCCGAGCGCCTCTGCGCCGGTTTGTCAGCCTCTCGCTTTGAAAGGGGCTGCCGGCTCACTCCGTCGCAGCGCGGCGCCGCTAAAATAGCATCAATGTGAATGGGAGAGTCGGGCTTGGGGGGGGGGGGGGGGGGGGGACTTTCATTTAATAATTGAGATTTCGTGGAGCATGAGCCGCAACAAAATATACATATATATATACATATATACATACATATATATACATTATTTTCATGGTAGATTTTGAAGTTAAGGGCATGACGACGATTGGCGGGACGTCACAGGTACCTCTCCATGAATGGTGCGAATGAACAGCATGTTGCATTTGTGCGTGTTTGTGTGGATGCATTTCATATGTCATCCTGTGCCAAAATATAGCACACAGCCATGAACCAACTATTATTCAGTCTTTATTCTACATTATACTGTCATTTTATTCATCGCAAACTCTCTGAAAGCTAACTGAGAACACACACTAGCAAACACACAGACAGGACCAAATGTGATCTATAACTTTGACTGAAACATTCAGTAGCAAGAACACCCACTCTCTAAAAATGTGCACTGTGAATTTTTTTTAAAAGAGCTCTCAAATGGTTGGTAGACCACTCCTTTCCATCTTGTGCCCAAAACTGAAGAAGCCTATTTTTCTCTTGTGTGCTTTGGAACATGGCATGTACCATTTTATGCATAATTTAATGTAAGAATTTGAAAATGCAGTGGCTTTTTTGACCGCTAGCGGTCATACAGACCTGTAGCAGTGTTCCAGCTCAAAGAGAAGTGCCTAATAAAATATTCTTCCTCTTAATATTGGTATATTGTTCCCTGCTCTCCCACTTTCCTGCTTCTTCTCCTCCCTGGTGTCCCTGGAGGTCCTTCAGTCCGGGGGAATTTCCTGCTAACGAAAGCTCTGTGTGTATAAATAAATAAACCCGCCTGGGTTATCCGAGGACACACACAGACATCACATTGGAGCGAGTTTTGAAATAAGCCTTTTTCCCATGGGTCGTCACCAATAATTGCCTGAATGCCGCACAAACGCACGTACACACGCATGCATGCTCACACACACGCCTCCTCACGCACGTGCCCATTCATACACAGGCATACATACACAAACAACAGTCAGTAGTTTGCTCTGGGAAGAGGAATATTCTAGTCCTGAGCCCTCACTGAGAGGAAACCTCCTCTTCCTCATCTGGGCCATGATTTTGGTAATGATTCTCTTTGGTTTTTGCCATGTTCCACATCTGCTTCTCTCCAGGCCTGGGCAATGAGATGTCATCTGCAGATCCGTTTCCTCGCGCCGTCAGTTTTCCCAGGTGAAGTCACCCCGGTGGTCTTTACCTCATCCTGCGAATGGGAACAGGCTGAGGTGTGATGTGCATGCTAATAGCAACCCTACCTGGCAACAATATGCACGACACAATGACAACTGGATAATACTTCAGATACAGGGCCATTCAGACATATTCATTCTAACATAACCATTTCCAGAGAGGTTTTCTGTATCCTACAGCAACGCAGACCAGGGATTTATGCAAAACAGCTCAGAGGTAGAGCATATTCAACTTTTTCTTTGTCGTCACACAGTCATGCTGAGCTGGGCAATCAAACAGATTTAAGTAAATGTATTGCAAGGGAAACGATGGCTGTGTTCCAGTCTAATTAAGCTGTGAAGTGTGCAGTGCAATACCTGTAGACTGTGCAGCCTTTAGGGTACCTCAGTAATGGGAGTAATAAAGTAAAGGAGTAATAAAGTAAAAGGAATAGAGCGAAGGGAGAAGTGGAGAAGGGAATAAGGGAGTAAAGTCTGATGGAGTGACAAAGTATACTGATACATTAAAGGGGGTCAGAGTAAAGGAGTAATACAGCGAAGGCATAATGGAGTAACAGGAGTAAGAGCACACAGAACTTGAGTAAAGGGAGTCAGAGAGGAATTGAATAATGGAATAAAGGAGTAATGGAGTAAAGGGAGTAAGGGAGACTCTCTTCACTTAAAAGGAGCTCTCTGTGGGAAGAGAGCATTCAAAGTCACTGAACCGTGACAGGAAGTGGCACTTTTTATTGAGCTCGACATTGATTGGCTGTGGCTGAAGGTGTGCAGCTGGCCCTGCTGCGCACTGTCAATATTTGAATAATCTGGAATATTTGCGCTGCTAGTTTGCTCAGCCCAGGACTCTGTTACTCTCCTTCTGTGAACACTCTAGATTGGTGCCACGCCCGATCCTCTCTGTTTGCCAAGGGTCACTCGTGTCGGGCCTGAAGCGGCGAGGATGGTCAACATTCGCCAGCCACGGGGAGACGGAAAACTCAGTGCAACACTGGGCTGTGAGGGGCTCGGTTTATTTCAATTACGCTGACAGGTGTTGACCAAAACTTCAGGGCCACTGTCAAAATCATGCCCCTTTTCATTCACATGTAAGAATGATATTAAATTACAGATCCTCTTTAGAAATCCACAAATGAAAAAAAGAGGCAAAACAAAAGTTAAACCCAGGTGGAGTGTTTGGTTTTACATTCCATACCCCATACTTTGAAAACCTTATACAGAGGGATTGACAAGGCCGATCTGTACACATTCAGCAGGTCCAATAAAACACCCTTCCTGGGTTTCATTTTTTTCAGACATATACATTAGTGCCTTTAAAGTTATGGGGACTGGTTTTGGGTTTAATTCTCAATTCAGATGGAAAAAAGAGAAAACTGTTCTGGCACTTGCCCGCACTTTAGTGGTTCCTCAAATAGCTGCCATTAATCTGCCCGTTGCTAATCGGCAGTCTCTTGCCATCATTATTATTCCGAGAGCTGATTTTTTTTTTCAGAGGAATCAAAAGCCACAAATTTTCAGCTGGCTTTCAAGGGCATCTTCTCCAGTCTAGACACGAGCATTATAGCAGCGCGGCCCTCTGTGTTATTTAGCCGAGGATTTCTATAGCTGAAAAGCAGCTGTAAAATGCGGCTCCATTTTCTTTGTTCCGCCTGTGAAACGAGCTGAGAAATGAGGTAAACCTTTCACACGACATAAATGATTGATCCGCCGAGACCAAAGACTGAATGAAACTCAGAAATGGCATAATGAAATTATGACAAAGAGTGCACCAAGCAGCCACTTTAAAATTGCGCACTTGTATTGTTTCACGACCCTTTGAACTAGACGATGCTCAGATGTGTGCGTGAAGCTTTTTTTTTTTTAAATCTACAGTGCTATCCATTTTTCTGCTTTTGACACAGAACAAATGGCTCACTCCTTGTGTGGAAAGGTACGAATGCCTGGCAGTTCCACAGAACACCACAATAGGCTCTCGTGTGTTTCTTTGAAAGTGAATCCACTGCATGGCCCTTCCACCAACCCCCACCGAGATGATTTGTGAAAATATAACTGCCGTCCAAGGACATGCTGGGCCACTCTGGACGTGCCACTCATAGCGAGCGTCATTCATCCAGTGGGTCACCTGCAAACAGCACGTGTCTTCCACGTAGGGTTAAGCTTTATTAAGTTTTTTTTGTTTGTGTGTGTGTGTGTGTGTGTGTGTGGGAGGGGGGGGGGGGTTGTCGTCTAGCTGTTGGAGAAATGTAGTAGATCCAAAAGCCATTGTGCTCTCAGAAAGTTAAGACGTGCAGGGAGGGCACGATTGGAAATTCTCTCTGATCTCTTATTGGTGAGACTGGATGGCCTGGAATACCCTGAAGAGCTCTATTAAAATTCAACCAATTTCACTGAAGCTCAGCATTATATAACCACCCGGTGCAATGCATTCTGATTCCCTGTGCCTCTCACACCCATATGGTGCTGCACGGGCTTTCCTCCTCTCTACCTTCTTAACCTCCTGTGCAACAGAAGTGTGTAAAGTGTGTGAGATGTGAGCGCTGTTAGATGAGGGTATATACTGCCGTGATTACGCAGTAATATTCTACAGTAATAACAGGCAGAAATGCACATGTCCAGACATTAGGACCACAGTATAAAGGAACCTTCATTATGTGTCAGGGAGTCGCATTATAGAAGAAGCTTCATTATGTTCTAGGGAATCACATGATACAAGAAGCTTATTATGTCTTAGGGAGTGACATAATAGAAGAAGCTTCATTGTGTCTTGGTGAGTCAAACGACTGTTCTGCCTGCTTATTATTGCAATGCTGTTTTCTGCCAGTCAGTAACATTGCTCATACGATCAGGTCGCCACAGTTGTCACTGTGGCAGTAAGGTTGCACGATGTGTGTTATTGAGGGGTACAGAATCTTGTAAATTACACATTCGGTGCCTGAGGGATCCTCGCACAGGTTTCTCTCCAAATGAATGCACAAGGGAGCAGTCCAATATCATTTTTTCCTCAGCTACATCCTTATCAGCGGTTTTTGCTGTAAAGTTGAATGAGGTCAGAGCACTTGGCAGGTACCTGTAGCATGTGCAATATCCGCTGCTAATCTCTGCCTGTGCCGTGCACGTCGTCTATTGTTCGTGTCAACAGAGGTCAGCTGCTCTGCACCACAGGGGTAGATTTGAATCGGTAGTAAAATATGGAAATAGCCGATGAGTCAGACAACCTTCCCTCAAGCACTGTTTCTGAGCATATCCGTGGCTACCCTCCTCTATTTCGCCACAGCGAGAGTAAAAAATGGATAGACACGTTCTCTTACATGTGCGTGGCGTAGTCAGAAGAAACCGTCTAAGATGCTATCTGTCACAAGTGATCCAAGTCACTGCCAACAATGTTACCTGAAATAGTGACGGCTGATATCTGGGCCGTTGGTGCACCTTTGAACAGAGGAAGGCGGCTGACATGCCGCGCTGTTCAACATGGGGAGGGTTTCTTTTCAGTCATGAATCACTCAGACTGATGTGCCCGAGGCTGTCTGTAAAGACCTGCTTATAAATTACTCGCTCTGCATACCCGATCCAATTCGAATGCATTACTGCGGAGCACTCAGTGGTAATTGATTGTGATGAGCCCGATGGCTAACGACATGTAATTGAAAGGTCTCCTTTACTGCGCCTCCCTATCTGGTCTGAAAAGCTCTCTCAAGGCTGCGGTATTGAACAGCCATCGTCCTCATTCTATTGCGCATCCCTGCTTTCAGCTCTCTGCACCCTGGCCAATCAGTGGCTTCAGAAACAGAGCAGAATCTTCATAGAGCACTTTGTGCCACGCAATTCACACAAGGAAGGCGATTACCAAAGTACTGCACATTAAAAAGGTCCATTAGGTATCCAGGTAGCGGGATCCAAGTATTCAGGTATTCAGGCAGCTAGGATGGCAGAATGGCAGAAACTGAATTGTATGATAGCTTAATATTAAATGGTGGCAATAAGTAAAAAAATAAGATGATATTAGACGGGTCAGCTGAGTAATAATGACAGGACATTCACTTCAAATTATATAAAACAAATTCATACATATATGCTGAAATAAGACAGACAGAATAACTGAAGAATGATAACCATCGCAACAGCCCACTAAGTGAAATCCTCGAGATACATGGAGGTAGATGCAATGAGGACTATGCTGTATCTGAGAGCTGGATTTATATGATAATCAAATACAGTTAACTAGTCTACTCTGAGTAGGTATACGGGTGCATGTGTGTTTGAAATTGGCAATACTCGACACATCCCAAAGAGATTCAGGGCAGATATATAGCAAAAGACCATTTAGGATGAAGCTCCATTAAACAGGCCGTAGGGGGAGCCAGACCCACAAGGGACCCCTTCCTCATCTCCACACAGCCTAATAGTCCAAAATCTCAGAAAGATACATTTCATTTTTCTAATCGGATCAGTCTCACCCACTCGACAAATGCCTCTAAACTGCCTTTGCTGGTTTTGTCAGGCTTATCAAAAAATAAAAGGCGCTTGGTGAAAGTCCACGGTTATTGCCGAAATCAATATCAATAAACACTCAGTGTGCATGCTGTAGATGGAGGACCCAGGCTGTCCTTCTGCGTGGGTGGAAATGCCGACACTGTAGTCAGCAGCCTCTGGCTATAAATAAATCAACCCTCGTCACTGAAAGACCCAATGCCACACTCTATCCCAGCCGCTAATCTCGCAAACAACTTCAAAGCGTGAACTAGCCTATTATCAAATGTGTACGTTTGCACTTAGCTGCAAAATACTTTGCGAACCGGTTTGTTGACATTTGCGTTCTGTGCAAATGCAATGAAGCACACGTGACAGACATCTTGCAGGCATCCAAGAGATTTGACTTGAGCAAGCTGTTCATGTGCTGACCAAACTCCCATAATGCCTTGCATATAAATGAAGCCCTCATAGAATGTGCTGGAATCACTGTTATCCATGGGGAATGTGAAGCATGCAAGAAAAATTTTAGCTGTAGGTATTTTCTATCAGGCATCTTAACCCTGCGATTGTGAGGCCAACCATGTGTAGATGATTACTCCACTGTGATAGTTTATTTTTCATGCATTACTGGAGTTTGCTGAAATTTCACAGCGGTTATAAGAGTTAAGAAATACCCCGGCAAAGCTCATGTTTAAAAGGAGACCCATAATGAACTGTTATAACAATTGCAATTGTTTCTTGTTATTCTCATGCATTGTTGCATGTTAGCAAAATGCTAATAACCCATAATGTTTTAATTTCAGAGGCAGCAGTGTGTTATAGCAGTAAGGTGCTCATAATGGCCTAATGGTTGCTGGTTTGATTCCCAGGTGGGCTACTCATAAGCAAGTTCTTACCTTGAATTGCCTCAGTAAATATCTATGAATGACATGTAAATATTTTGAGCTATGTAAGTTTCTTTGTATAAGAGCATCTACAAAGCACATACAATGTAAATGTAATGGGAAAAAACCTCAGTAAAATCAAGGCAGATGGATGCTGTTGAATTATTGGTGGTCTACTCTTGAGACCAAAATTTAGGCCAATTAAAACAGTGACGAGGAAGACAAAGTGTTTTTTGTTGAATGCTGGCGGTGAATCACGACCTCAGGAACCATAGATGAGCGAGAGTGATACAGTTGAAAACCCTCTCTCTCTCAACCCAGTGTAAGAGAATCCGGGAGAGGGTAGCCATGATTAGGTAAGCACTGACTTTCCTTTATGGACACATGAAAAAACACAGCCTGGACAGTCTCATTCGACTGGGTGCAACAGGAAGTAACAGAGATTCCACATGTCACTTAATATTAACATTACTATGACCTGATTCTCTGTATGTTTTACTTTGAATTCAAAAATGAATTCAAGACATTCTAAAAAGCATCAGGTTTGCCGGCAGCAAGGAACAGCTGGTCCTCATGCTGAGCTCAAAATGGCTGAGTAAAGGCACGAGTTTGCCCGGGCTTGTCTGTCAGCTGCTTGAACAGTGCAGGGAATTCAGCCCGGTGCGGTCTGTGTGCACACTACTTTGTAACACTTGTGCTATTAATTTTTATCAGCCCTCTGATTGGCTGAGGCCGGGAGGCAGGCTCAGTGAGTGCAGAGCCTACAGTCTGCTGTACTCTCAGCTGAGAGACAGATGGAGCTGGTTGGCCTGTGGCTGAAGTGTGAGAGCGAGCGAGAGAGAGATAGAGAGAGACAGAGAGAGAGAGAGAGAGAGAGGAATGAGACAACGCCTGATCGTTCATAAAACCAAAAGCCTGAAAAATTGTACATCAAAGGCCTTGATCTTCACAAGAGAGGGAAAACATCATAATCTTCATGATGCATCGCTTAATAACCGTCCCCTTAGAAGAAACGACCTGGAAAGAAAATGCCATTGAATTACTATCCAGTTGCCCTTCTGCTCCCCGGAGCTGGCTCCTCATTGGATGCTTCCGCGGCCTGAGTCAGAGGGCTGTCCACCAATCAGAGAGCTCCTGGGCCACAAACATCTGAAGTAGTAACAATGTGGAATGTGCTGCCTCGGCAGGCAGAGTCAGCTGCTGTGCGTAGTACTATCAGCAGACCGGGGGAAAGCCGTGGCTAAGCGCTCGGTGACAGAGCTCCCGTCACGCCTGGAGGCTGCTCTTCTCCGTCAAAGAGGACACAGACGGGGGGGTGGAGATGACTTTTTAGTGTTGCCCTCAAATTCAGGGTTGTTTACTGTAATCCCCAATGCATAAACACATCAAACCCCTAATTAAAAAGGCGAGCAGGAATACATGTTGCGCACACCTGCTAATGAGAAATTATCAGCTTAGCGCAAAGACCAGTTTAAGCTTTGAATACAACAAACAGGGCTCTAAGGTGAAAAAAGGATTTGTGCCTGTAAGTGGGTCACATATCCAGCCAAGATTTAGTGAGCATTTGTCTTGAACTTTGACTAACTGACTAAATAAATATTTTCTTTTTTCCTCACAAACAATTCAGCAGTCACCAAAATTAATGGGAAATTGAGTTTGCAGCAAAAAAGTAAGACTTGCATTTATTTCTTAATCAAAGCAAAAGACAGATGTTGACAAAATCTGGGCAATGGTGTTGAATGAACAAATGAATATGAATGAATGGCTGAATATCACACAAGGTTTAAGCTGAGGCTGTTAAAGACTGCTCATTTTGCAGTTTTCAGAGTCCAGCTCTTTGTCCCTGTCATCCTTTGGAATCACATTAAGACCACCTGTTGGTCTAGACAGACTTTCCCTACCATGGAGGTCAGGGAACGCTGGTGGTTCACGTATCAGGTTACTGCAACTGGGAAGAGACAGGCTACCACTGATCCTGTTTACACAGACATCGGAGCCCCTTACACACACTGCATATCGCTTACGCTCAGCCAAAAACAGCACGTGTGATGGACAGTCACCCCAAACTCTCCGAGATCCGTCTTTTCACACAAACACGGCATTGACTGCGGGAAGAAAAAGAGCAAGTTGAAAATAATACTGAGTGTGTCACTACAGAGACCTGCAATGTGTCAGCGTGCTTATGCCATGTTACGGATGTTGTGATTAGCTGTTTACTGATGAGCAAGGTGCCTAACACGGGGGCTGGGAGCCTTTTTTCTGCCTCTGCACTTTTATATGCTAGAAATAGACACTCGTTATAATGTCAGGAGCAAAAACAAGATGGCCGCCGGGCTGCTGTGCTAGTTGAAAAAGCACCTGTTCAAGGTATGGCGTGTGGAGGGGGCTTGCGTTGCGCTGCTGCGCCCTCAGCTTTTTGTGTGCTTGTTTTTAGGAATCCTCTCTCTGATAACGTTCATCCCGGGCCAGGGGGTCAGGTGGTAGGGGGCCAGCGGGATGGGGGGAGGGGGTTTAGGGTCCTGGAGTTAGGGTCCTGGAGTGGGGCCCCAGGCACCTCGTCAGCCTGGGTGGAGGTATGTACTGTATGCCAGGACTCTGCGGTCTCATGTCTCCAAAATAATCACACATGGGGTGGTGGTGGTGGTGGGGGGGGTCTTCAGCTGGATGCTGAGTGCGTCGGAGTCCAGCCAGAGGACAATGGCTCACTCTAGAAGTGTGTGCAGAACTGCATGTTTGTTTGTATGTGTGCGTGTCTGAGTGTGTGTGTATATGTGTGTGTACATGTGTGTGGGTGTGTGGATATGTATCTGTGCGTGCATGTGTTTCAGTGTATATGTGTTTGTATATGTGTGTGTGATTGTGTGTGTGTGTGTGTGTGTGTATGTGTGTGTGTGTTGAAATTCAAATGCAAATAATTTGCACCAGAATTTCACCAGTAGTACAGTATAGACGTTTTATATAAAGCATTTGCAGCATTAATTAATGCTGTTGGCTTGCTTTCATTGATAAATATATATTTTAAAATTATTTACCAATGGCTCCCAAAATAGCTGCAGTGATACAGGATACCTGACATATAATACGATCACAGACGGTACAATGCTCTTGCTGACTGTCAACATGTACGCGCAGCACCGCCCCATGAGACACTTTAAAAATAGCTCCGTAAGGCTGAGCAAGGGGGCGCTCTCGCTGGTCTCAGATGGCAGACCAAAGACAGGGCCGGTCAGCCGCACATTGCACAATAAACAGCCCTGGAGCCACTGAGCAATGGTGGCCTGTGTAGCAAGCAAAGGCACAGAATGGTTGCCATATATTGCTGAAATTAATCCTCAATGTTATTGGTCTTTTAGATGTGAAATGAAACTGGAAATTGACAGTATATTACCATCCATAAATTTTGAATGGCATGATAAAGGGATATATGTCAATGAAAGGATCCATGAACTTAAATTTGATGAGCTTGAAAAAAAAACTCAGAATTGCACTGCCATAGATTTCCACAAGGGGGAAGGCTTATAGATGTTTTGGTAGTGTTCCCATTGAGATCTCACCTGTGTTTCATGACACCAGACATAAGGAAGGTCACCTGTCAGTCAGGCTAGCTAGTCCATTTTACGTATGTATTCTTCATCAAATGATACTTGCTTGGAACAAAAATACCTGCCATGTTGACTGTTTGTGAGTAATTTTTGTGTTTTTAGAATGGAAAAACAGTTATTAACATGGTGTTTTCCATTAAATCCTTTTTTTACATCATGACATCTTCACTTTGTTTCTCTGAATTTTTTCTACCAGTCTCCAGTCTCAGACCTGTGAGGTTCCAATCTGGCAACCCCTGTGACACATTTACAGACTGCCTCTGGTCTCTCGCTTCGTGTGGCAGATTGATGAGGCAGAGGTCTCGCCTACCTGCGGGAGACGTCTCGCTAAACGAACACAGCCAACAGAGAGATGGTGTCGTGCCCTCTCTTTATTTCCAAACTCCCCCACTTTTCGCAGCTGCCCAGGGTGACACAGACGTGTGAAGAGCATAAAAGGGATCGGTTCCGGGGGGGAGGGGTCGGGGGGGAGGGGGGGTACGGTGACCCAAGGTTTAAGGGAAGCGAGGTTGCGGAGGCGGAGGTGGTAATGAGGTGATTTCACAGCTTTCCCTGGGTGTGATGATCAGGGCAGGGTAACGAGCTCGGGGGGGGGTAGGGGGGTGGATTCTCTTAATAACACGTCTTGCTCTGGGAACAGTTGCCTCTGCACTGCCAAAGGTGTTGAAGCGCATCCCTAAATAAAGGCCCGTGCTTTCACCCTCTGTCAATGTGCACTCTGAGCGCTGCTCATACCCTGTCAGCTGACTGGTTCTGCCAATCAGCCAAAACCATTTCTACATTACATTATTGTCATTTAGCAGAGGCTCTTATCCAGAGCGACTTATATAGGTTACATTTTTCTTTACATGTTATCCCTTTATACAACTGGATATTTACTGAGGCAATTATGGGTTAAGTACCTTGCCCAAGGGTACAGCAGCAGTGCCCCAGCAAGGAATCGAACCAGCAACCTTTCAGTCACAAGCCCTGCTCCTTACCGCTGTGCTACACTGCCGGTCGGAGCAGCATATTACAGTAGTACATTTTACCGAACGTGTGTTTTGAATGGATGTGTTTGCCACACGACTGTGTTGAATGCAAACAGCCTCCCGCCGCGAACGCGCTCCAGATTACGTGCGGCGGCGGGCTGTTTTCCCTCCTTCGGGAGCACGGCGCTGTCATGGTTTTGGAAACACGAGAGCGCCGTGTTCTGGGGGAGGTGGGGGGAAGCAGAGAGAAGGGACTCTCACGTACGCAAGGGGAAGATTGAAGGAGAGCTCCCGTTCTCCTGGCTCTCCCTCGCACACAGATACACAGGCTGACGCCCACCAGGCATCATCCTCTCGTGTGGGGTCAGTGGACGTGCCTGTAGGACTTGGGGGGAGGGTGTGGTCCCAGGTGAGTGCATCCCTATTCAGACACGCAATCGCGTGACGTGTGACGTCAGCTGCGGGCAATCTGCCCTCTCACAGGGCTCTAATTAATGTACCTGAACAGATACATCCCGTGCCGTTATGAGTCCCAACTCTGCAGACTGCCACCCCTTGGAAAGCTCTTTGTTGATTGGTTCCTGGAGTGGGACTGGTGTGCGTCAGTTAGCCATTCAGGACGAGGCCCTTTGGTCGGTAGGACGGCCGGTGACAGAGAGCCTGTCTGATCGGTCCCTCAGAGAGCAGCCTTCGTGAAAGTTCAGCTCCCTGCTTTGCTGGGACTGGGTCTGTGTCAAGGTTTCACAGAATGAGCGGACCCGTCCGTGCGTGTCCTTGAGCTCTGCAAACAGACAGAGTAATGGGAGTGGCAATGCAACACATGGGGATAGCAGAAATACCAGGAATGCAGCTGAGGTTAACCCTCATACCATTATTTGTTTACCCATCACACCCATCTGTGAACACAAACACACACACACATACACACACACACACACACACACACACATACACACACATACAAGCACACACACACGCGCGCACACACATACACACACAAGCACATACACACACAAACAAAGACAGAGAGAGAGAGAGACACACACACACACACACACACACACATACAAGCATGTACACCCGCACGTTTCATATATACTCACACACACATTTTCACCAATCCACAAACACACCTATACACACACACACGTACGCACGCACAGGCAGACACACACGCTCCCTTCAGGGTCCGAGAGCTGAACTGTGGCCTGTGTGTGCCTGAGCTGGAGCCGGCCGAGCGGAGCGGGGGTTTCAGTGGAAGCGTGATTTATTTCCCTGGATCAGACGAGACCATGGATACAACTGGCAGCCCGCCACAGGGAGAGCCCTTGACCTAGAAACCGGGCGGCAGAGGCTCCGAACGAGCACACGGGCGCTGCGGCTCTGCAGAGGCGAGGGAGGCGCTTCTCCTGCGCTCAGTCACCCTGCCGCTCCTCACTGACACGGTCACCAGGACCCCGTGTCCAACCACGGGCGCAAAACGAGCAGGAGGACACGGGCGACTGGGTTACATGCATCAGTGAGGTCGTGCGGGTCAGCCCTTAAGTGCCCTGCCGATGATCAGAGCAGCTCTCACCCTTAACCACAAGCGAACACGTTAGCCTTGAATGAAATATGTACTCAGAGAACTGGGGTTCAAGACTCCGTGAAATGGCTGGAGAGAGAGAGAGAGACAGAGAGACAGAGAGATAGAGAAACAAAGAGAGAGACACAGGGAGCTAGAGAGAGGAGAGAGGAGAGAGAGAGAGAGAGGGAGAGTGATAGACAGGAGAGAGAGAGAGCGAGAGATAGGGTGACAAAGAAAGAGACAGACAGAGGAGAGAGGGAGGGAGAGAGATAGAGAGGAGAGAGAGAACTAGAGTGCCAAAAAAGAGACAGAGAGAGAGAGGAGAGAGGAAGGGAGAAAGACAGAGAGGAGAGAGGGCAAGAGAGTGAGCTAAAGGGAGAGAGAGACAGAGTGACAAAGAAAGAGACCCAGAGAGGGAGGGGGAGAGAGAGAGAGAGAGAGAGAGAGATGAAGCGAGTGGCTTTTCCTTTAAAAGTGTCCCCTGGAGCAGTACCTCCCCTTGCTGAAGTAAATCAAGCTTTAATTTGCCATTGTAGCGAGGGCCTGCATCTCTCTGCCTGCACTTCTGCTTCCCACTCGTCATGCTCGCTGTTTAAAGGATCTGCCGCTGCAGGGAAAGAAGCACTTTAATAAGCCATTGAAACGGCAAAGCTCACATTTAAATCTAAAACGATGAGCTCCGGGAGCACTGTCAGTTCTGCTTTTGGTTAAATCCACGCAGATCTGGAGGGGTAGAAAGAGAACGGTAAATAACAGATTTATTATATCACAAAAGTGGATCGGCTCCCAGTGTCTGAAACTGTAAGATGAAAATCTTGGTGAAGACGTATCTACTACAGTTTTCCTGGTTCTCTCTGAATCACCCTCCATTTGACCTATCTACATGGTGCATGCTTTTTCTACAACTACAATCAGCACAGGACCTATTATGGTGTAGGAGGAGGTGCTGTCTCTCTTACACACAAACTACTCAGTCAGCACTCCTATGCTCTCCTGGTGGCTTTCCCAAAGCTAAAATTCCACTGCATCAAGGGAAATGTACAGTGGTGTTGTAACTGCGTGGTGCAATATTTTCACTGCAGTTAAAATGAAGATATTATGTTTGTATGTTATCATTACGGGACATGATTGTGGAAAGCCTGGTGATACCACTTCTCAGCGAATGCCATCTCAAGGTGTCGACTCTTTCTATGATACTTGAAGTGCTGCTCGCTTCAAGAAAAGAATTAATTCACTGTTGGGCTGAAAATACAAAACAGAAAAATAATACAATATACCAAACTGGCAATAATTTACATATTTTCAATGTATTGATTGAGATACAACATTCTCTAAAATGTATTCTGAACATAATAATATACTATATACATGTATGGGATAAACCAACCAAAAAATATTGGAAAGTGGAATTCTTTGTTTTAAGTTATTGAAGACAAATGCAATATTTTTGATAAGCCGTTGTGTTGGTCCTAACTTATTTTGTGAGTGAATGCTTATGCAGGGCTTTTAACCATGAAACAGGCTGAAGACACAGACAGACAGGACAAATCACTCAAAACTCTTGAGTTAGCTTTCACACCATTAATTTCCTGCAGAGGGGAGAACTGAAACCAAAGTAACACCACACGCAATAAGATTCTCTTCTATTCAATTCTGTTCAAGGGTAACATGTAGTGCAGATCACTTCACCTCATTTGTCCCAATAATCATCTTCATAATTGATTTATAAATATGGTAAACTGTTATGAGTAACCCCGTTTAAAGGCTTCTGCTGAGCAAAAAAAAAAAGTAATTACAAAATTTTAATTATGAAAAAAGAAATCACTGTGTAAATAAATTCATTCCAATCCTGTCGTGAGAGGAGCCTTGCTGTGTGCTGATACAGTTCCAAAAATGGATTTTAATGGACCTGAAGTGAAACTGGTGCAGATAATGAGAAGATAATCTTCTTAAGAGCAGGTTCTATTCTTTCAGATCTGCTACCAGAGACATGCTGCACGGCTCTGATAGGTTTCATTTGATCACCAGTCTGCCATGCTTGCCAATGTGAACATGCATTTGGATGAAGGGGGAAGAAGACCTACATGCATAATTTCAGGGCATTAATGTAATGAAATGTGAAGTATTCCTTGATTAGATCTCATTCCTTCAGCTCACCTCTTTGCTGGCGAATCACAGCACTCCGCTAATCTTGTAATATTGAAATGTCACATTATAATACAAGATCGCTCACATTAAAATACAAGATAGCTTGCATGTAGGACCAAGCAGGCTGAAGTCACGGCCTCGCCGAACGGTCTAAATCAAACGATCAGATTGCTTTCGGAGCTGTATCAAATCATATCCTGTAGAGACAATAACCACCAGATAATAACCATTCATTAGTCGTTGCGGGATGACTGCAGGAAGAATGACAGAGAATACAATTTTTACTGGCATTCATGAGAGAGTGGTTTGGTAGCCATGGTTAATGCATGAGACAGTTGGGTCTTCTAAACATCTGGCTCTCGGCTATGGAGAGTTTCATAGCCATCTGTAAGACTCCATTCAAAGAAACAAACAAATGGTATATGAATTCCATCCCCTATATCGGATGTTTTTTAATGCATAGAGAAAGGCGTCAGTCAGATAACTGAGTTTTATTCATGACAAAAGGTTAAGGAGCAATGGCATTGATTACTATTAGTGTCTGGTGCAGTGTAAAGCACACAGTCAGCAATACAGTTTGGCCTTCTAAAAATGTAATATATCTCAATATATTAAAATATTAAAATACAATTAGAAGTAATATATATGCCTGCTGAATCACAGGGTGTCACTAGAGCAGCAAGACAAGGAAACCCTGTCAGACATACTCACACCTATCCCGGAGCCAGTTCATTCTGCCACTGTGGGCTTCCAGTCTTCATTGCTTGCAGATTACATGGCTGGGAATGACCCTCGGCCGTAGGGCTTGGCCTACACTGCATTGCATCTTGTTGACTGAGCCACTCCGGAGCCTTATATTCATGTTATTTGTATATGAATTATTCATATTTGTATTTGCTTGCCATATATGAAATAGTATCCACATAGTATCTGGTATATGTGTCAATATATGAAATTTATGCAGTTGTATAATGTATGAAAGTGACAATAACCCACATATTTATTTATATTTGATATACTTGGCGCACATTCTGAGGTTTATCAAAAACAGCAAAAATGTTGGATTTTATCATACAGACTGTCTCATTTCCCTGGGGTGGTTGGGGTGAATACAGTTGTGCTCGCTCGTTTTTTGTCTAAATGAATCTCGCGCCCGCTCTCTCCCCGCCGCCTCCACAGGAAGTGACCTCACCTCTCTGCAGAGCTTCACCGACACCGGCGTCCGATTCCTCCAAGCGCCGCCCCGCGCCCTTCGCGGTGAAAGAAGAGTCGCCTGTCTGTGCTCTCCGCGCTACCTTCATCCATAATTCAGCGTACCCCCCCCTGGCCATTGTACCAGAGGGAACGTTCTGTGCGCGGGCCTCTGGTGTCGTTCATCCGAGGAGGGGAACCGTGCCGCCAGGGCCACGTGGCTACAGAGAGAGCCCGGTGCTTCTGGCTCATTGTCAGTTCCGTGTTACATTGAAAAATAGTGCTTTACAATGTTTATGGAGTTTGCTCATACTACCTCACACATGCTAGAGCGGTGCTATTCCAAAAAAAGCTGTCCAGCGTCTCCTCTGTTCTTTCCAGTAACTTGGCCCTGCGGTTTATCATTTTAGCATTTGAATGTCCTTTCCCGGATGGTCTGTGTATTTCGCCAAGCAGCTGTTGCTGAAACTGGGCAGGGAATGACAGCTGATTCCTTTCAATGGAGTGGACTGTTGTGGGGGAATTGCAAAAGGAATATGCATGTGCTTGTGTGTAAGTTGCTTTGAAATATGAACAACTTTCAGAACTCCAACACTGTAATGAATGAACATCAGTGTGAATGAACAATAAACATGAATGAAGTTTGATGACATGTGGACAGTTGCAAGCTCACATCTATAGTGAATATATCAGTTTCCACGGTTGCATATACCTGTATAATGCGCCAAAGAGTAACAAACCAAGACATCATAAAGACCTCAATGTCATGCACATAACAATGTGTACATTGATGATGACAAATTTATTTGTGCTGCAAGACTACAAGGCTGCAGGCTGGGAAGGATGGCCATGATCTGGGCAAACACATATTGTGTCACAGTTACATGTGTACATACATAGTCTGCAACACTGTAGTTATACAGAATTACACATGTCTTCTGTGCCACATTCCAGGTACATATCAAATAGTTACATTGAACAGTCACTTTCTCCTTACCTGCTAAAATGATAAACCACAGGGTCAAGTTACTGAAAAAACAGAGGAAACATTTGGGCACATCCACATAGAATTGCACCTCTCGTGTGTGTGTGAGGTAGTGTGGACTAATTTTGGTTTACTTTACCAGCATATCGATATCAATGCTCTGGGTGGCAAAACTATTTTAGCGAATGTGTATGCACTGATATATGGAGATCATATGACTTGTACCTGCGAGTAACTTGGCCCTTTTTGTACGCTGAAACCATTTTTGTGTTAGAGACACAAAAGCACTGCCGCGGGGGGGGGGGGGGGGGGGGGGGGGGTGGAATGTTCCCCACATCAAAGGAGCTGGAACAAGGGCGCCCTGCAGACAGAGTAACGTGTCAGGCACAGATGTGTCCCCCGGCGCTGGCCAATCGACTCACGGCGGCGGCCGAGCCGATCCTGCCCCTGAGCAGCTCTCGAGCGGCTCTGCCCGTGAAAGAGGACATTGTGTAATGGGTGCTGTAATCTGGTGAAGAGGGCTGAATAATCACGCCATCATTAACAGAGATCAGAGTGGGTATTAACGCGAGGCCTCCCCACGGCAGAGTAAACCATAGTGGAGTGGCAGTCTGTAGCACAGGAGCACACAGTATACTCTGTCACACTGAGGGACATGAGTTACTACATACAGCTATAGGAGTGATCGCAATGATAGGAGTCTGACAGTGATGAAGATGATGGTGATATTGACAATAGTGACGTTAATGCTGATGATAATTTACATTTACATTTATTTATTTTTTTATCCAAAGCGACAAAAGTGCATACAGTAAGTAATGATGTAGTAATGATGTAGCATTACAGAGAGGTTATGTAGTGAGACTACATGGTCTCAATTCCTGACCATGGTGGACAGTCAGGAATTAATTTAACAGAAAAATACAAATGCGAACGGAATGCGAAATGGAATATTTTTCTGATTATTTCCTCTCTCTGTTTACAAAATAAACACGAACAGCATTTTCAGATTTGTTCCTCCCTATAAACTTTGTGCATCCGTTTATCGGTCCGGCTTCCTGTCTGACTGCTCACCTGTCTGGCTATCCATCTAGCCACCTGATACACATGGCCATTAGTGAACAGTGTGATTCATACAATGATTCATTCATTCAGCTCCAGTGATACTATACATTAACCTCTCTGCTTTGGCGACAGACTCATTTATAGTGTTTGCATGTCTGTAATGCATTGTGTTTCCACACTAGAGGAATCCCTCTTCCATGGGGTGTCATCGGCTTCCCTAATATAAACAGCATGGTAAATGTTTCTGATTATCGGGGCTCATGTATTATTCAGCTGTAGTCTCTGCAAGCCAGAGACGGGCGAGGAATCCTCACCGACTCTGTGTGCTCGGCTCGATTTCTGTTCGCTAATTAGATCTAAACTTTCTGAAGATCACATTAGGCGCCCCGAGATTACCGCTAATCTGTCTGCGCCAAAGAAGTTGATTAAATTGGGCGCTCTCAATAAAAAGATTATGAACCCACCGCATCTAATCTAAGGTATTTTATTTCCCATGTTATTAGGCAAGGAGGAAATGAGAGAGGGCATTCAGCTAAAGGTGACATTCAAAGGCCTGCTTGCATTCTAGGAATTCCATTCCACTGCGCTGCAGTGCAACAGATGCTTATAACAAACGTCATCCCAACACCATGATATGAATGCTAACTTCATATCTGTTGATATGCCGATAACAAATGGCAGCAGGCTAAGTTTCATGTAGTTTCCGACATATATCGAGCCTATAAATTACATACAGACATCGCATATCAAAATATAAATCTGACCTGGACTCGAAATACATAAACTGTATCTAATGCCCTGAGATGCACCGACTGTTACATTACATTATTGTCATTTAGCAGACACTCTTATCCAGAGCGACTTATATAGATTACAATATTTACATGTTATCCATTTATACAGCTGAATATAGGCAATTGTGGATTAAGTACCTTGCCCAAGGGTACAGCGGCAGTGCTTCAGCAGGGAATTGAACCAGCAACCTTTCGGTTACAAGCCCTGCTCCTTCCCGCCATGCTACACTGCCGTCCCTGTTGCGGAAAACGGCGTTGAGTGAATTGCCCACTTTGGAGACAGTTTCCGCCACTTTCTCACGTGTTCGGCCCCTCATCCAAACCGTCCTCCATTGAAAGGGAAATCCTTTATGCTGTCTGTCAGGACTTGGCAGGGCTCACATTAAAGCATGACTCACGTAATAAACAATGGCAAGCCCGCCTCTGACACATAATCAATTGCAATAGAGTCTGAATAGGGGGAACATGCGTCTGTGTCCACTGCGGCGCACTTACGTTTGCACTATTTTTATTTGGGATGGGAGTCTGTCATGGTGATTTTTAAAGCGCTGGGCTCGGAGGCTGTACCTGCCAGCTGCAGCTCAAAAGAAGCACAAATCCTATTTTGCGGGTGGGTGTTTACGAAGGCGTCGCTGCGCGCTGCACCCCGTTTCAACGAGGGGCTTCAGAAATAGCGATGCCTCGGACTCTAAAAGCGGAAACACCACGCTCCGAGCATCTCTTTTGTCTTCTGTCTCCATTCATTCTCTCTTCCCTTTGCTCCCCCCCCCCCCCCCATATCCCTCAATCTCCATCCATCACTCCGTCACGCGTCTCTCTCTCTCTCTCTCTCTCTGTCTTTCTTTCTATCTACCTCAAACACGCGCAGGTTTCAGAACCGCACGGCCCTCTGGTCATTGTCTTGCTTTGAAGTTCAGCTGTGCCGCAGGGCTGCCAGGTTCACCTGAGGTTCCCGGCCGCGGAGTCGTAAATCACGGCGTGTCAGCTGCCGGGCTGAGAAACGGCCTCTGCTCCTCTGATGGATCCTTTGGAAAAGCCATCTGATGCTGTGTCCCTTAACAAAAGAGCCCTGTAAGAAATGTCCACTTATATTACTGTCTTATACTAAATGGACCAAATCTGCAAGCTAACTGGCCTTTTCTATAAGACACGGTTTATTGCCTTTTTTCCCCTTTATGCAACCATGCTTTGGCACTGCTGTTTGTGTGTTATGCTCCTCTCACAGCTCTGCACTCATGCATGAGCACTGAAGCGAGTCAAATGCAATCCTCCAACACACCTGCATGCAGCCAGCGGCTCCTTTCTACACTGCACACCCCGCACAGTCACACAGGGTGCCGTAGGGAAGTGGGTGCTCATTGGAGGACAGGCACTACTCCCGGTGACCTCATCTGAGCAACTCACAGGTGCCTGATGGATCACGGGGGTGCCTTGGAGCGAGATGAGGAAACCCTGGCTGACCTGGCACATGGACGTTTCTGCTCGCTCTTGGACAATTTGTTTCCTGGCTTCCAAAGTTGTGTCTGCCTCCAGCCTGATGACTGACCATAAAACAGACATACTATGAACTATTAACTGTCTGATTAAAAAAAAAAAAAAAAAAAAAAAAAAATATATATATATATATATATATATATATATATATATATATATATATATATATATATATATGTATATTATATATATAAGATATATATCTATAGATAGATAGATACAGCATATATCTAGCTGAACTACATACAGTACAGGATGCATTTGCGACGCATTTGGTTTGAAAATATCGAGGCAATACCTAATTTCCCCAGTAGAGGGTGTAGTGAACACTTCAACACGCAAAGCACTTTCGAAGTCCCATACTGTGATAAAGCATATAAGCCTCTGCAACCGCAGATGAAATAAAAGCTTGCAGATAACCAAAGCCTCTTATCTCACCATCTACCACTCACAGTTAATTTAATCACATAATGAACTTCAAAACGGCCTGACAGTGCCCTTGCGCCATTACTCTCAGATCAACCTATCAATCATATCATATCGATTCAGATGTTTTATTATTCCTGTACTATGCATATTACATTAAAAACAAATGAGGAGTACATGACTGGGCCCATCTCCAGCTGTAATGAACTCAGAGCCAAATCCAAATGTGTTATGAGTGTACAATATGCATTTGGAGTTGGAGATCCTTTTATTTTACATAATAGTCTGCTTGCATCATGTCAATGCTAAATTGACTTGTTTTTATGGTTACATACATCATAAACCATTGGGGAACATTGTGAAACACATTGGAGAACTGACCCCCTATTGTTGTATAATACTTGCAGGCTCAAATCAACCACAGGCCATGTTTCCCAGCAGAATCATCTCAACAAGAACATTAAACAGAATAAAACAAACCTGCCTGAATTTCACAACTCTGCTGTTATGAATTAGTAACACAGAGGACCAAGGAATCTCTCAAATCTCTGAGGTTATTGTCAATTTGATTGCGCTTGTGGAGACACTGGCACTTAACAGTAAAAGTAAGGCAGAATTAATAAGATTTATTTGTTGGAAAAAAACAGTCCTATTGCTCCTGAGAGTCTTCCTCATATCACAGACTTAATTTAATGTTAGCCTTCTGAAGAATCAGGAACAAATCTCTGAGAAACAATGACAACAGACAGCAGCAGAAGCAGTTCAAGGGCTGCCAGCAGCCAGGCTCCGAGAGAATTCAGTACCTGTATTAAATTGTCAGCATTTATAGGTGATGTCCATGTTAGTATTCCGGCTGGACTGCATGCGGAGCATTGGTACTCTTGACCAAAGAGACGGTGGCAGTTTCAGCGTCTGGGTGGGGCATTGCTGCTGCACCCAGGCACTTGGATTTCTCTATCACAGCTTTCACGGTCATAACTGTTCCAAATAAAAGGGAAATGTGCTGAACACAATACAAGCCTGCCTCAATAAGGGTGTCTCCTTGGCGATTGCGATAAGGGGAAAACAATGGCGTGGCCCCTGAATGAGCTACGGGTGGGGTCCGTGCGTATGTTTTCTCCTCCGAATGCAAGCGGCCCTGTGTCAGTTTACAACCTTTTCCGGCCCTTGAATGAAGGGCTGCTTAGGGTCTTAGATGATAGATTTCTGTCCCCAGGCCTTCATCGTTTCCCCATTAGAGTTTGTATGAAGGAACGCACTCCCTCCACCCTCCCACACAATGGTATCACAAAATCTGCTCAGGCATTTTCCCAAGGATAACATATCTCCTGAGAAACTGAAGAAGTTGGAGTACGTTCTCTGCTTTTTTTCTTACTATATCATTCCTGTGCTGAACATAAAAGGCTCATTTTCGTGCCTTTGAACAGGCCTTTGGTTTGATGAAAACAACCATTAACACATGCATGTATTTGGAGTTGCGTTGTAGTAAAAATATACCCATTATACACACAGCACAAGGCTCAGTACTGAAAGCATAAGATGATGGTGACTATGTAGTGTGCACTTGATAATATGCAAACTATTGTTCTGTAACAGGATCTTTATGTCATGTTGTCATGCATGTCCAACCTCAAACTTGTCTGACAAAGACTTTTGAACAAAACACTTGAAACTCGATACAACAATTCTACGCACAATACAGATGAGTGCCACTGGCTTTTAATACCCATGCCTGAACACACACACGCGCGCACACACACACAGACAACCAAAAAGTGGCATGTCTTTCCCATGAATACTTTTCCATTTGTTCAAATTCATTTCGGCAGAACAGAGTTCCACTCAATTTCACATACGGTTTGGGGGGTTGATATACACATTGCGCTAAAGAAGAGCCGTTAGCGGTGCGTGCGTAAAACTAACCACTACAAACCGCGACCTCGGTTTTGAGGAACTGACATTCAGGTTGTGTTACCATTTGTGTCAGCGCTCATGTAAATGCTTAAACATTCACGTGTACTAGCATTGCCTCAAGTCGAAGGCTTTACTACGGAAAAGGCACTAATGACAAACATGTTACGCAATAATCATGACACATCGTAGTTATCTATGGCTGTGATGGAGCCGGCCAAACATTCAAATCAATAAAAGCATATTGTATTGCTAATTGTACTTTCGGTTATAACAATGTAACACTTCGTGGTACTACAATTAAACGTCCTGGAGCTAAAGTACCACGCTCAGGTAAGCGGACCTCTGAGACTTGCAATGATGCGTGTTATAGCAAAGACATTTGGTTCGGATTGACCGTATACGGAAACTGTTTGCCATGGCAGACACGCTCTGCAGCTTCAACATGCATGCAGTGTATAAACGTAGGTCACTTTCTTATGAATGGGGTGGGTCAGTGTTCCTTCCTCTTTTGTATTACCTATTATTTCGAATTTTTTTTGTGCGTGCAGAAAGAGCTGAGACGGTCGCGAGTAAGAACCAAAATGACAATCCATTCAGGTTAAATGGAGTTCAGCGGCTCTGTAACGCGTTGTAGTGTGGGTATGCCTTAATCTGTGATTTTGGACGCTTGCCAGTCACTTGCCTCGTTTTCGTCCCCTTCGTGAACAGAGTAGGAACTTTGAGCTATTGCAGAGGCGGCCAACTGCTCCATATTTGGGTTTACACATTCACACACACATACACACACACACGCGCACAGCGAGAGAGGCAGGGAGAGAGAGGGAGGGGGACGCATAGAGCAAGCGAGCTATTAGCTTCAGTGCTGCAGACGTCGGTCTACTAGCTAGTGGAGGGGAGACGATTCCACCGTCAGTGCTGGAAAAAGGAGACCCGGTAACAAGCTAAGGCACAAATCCATATCACCGTACAGTAAGTCATATTTTTACTACAACCGCTGTTATTGCTCTGTCCTTCCAGCTACACGGACACTTTTCTCAGCCAGGCAAGTGATAAAAATGGCTGGAACTAGGAAGGGACCCGAAGGAGCACAATCGTCATTTATTCCCATTCCGATCAAAAGGTTTATTTTTAAGCCCCAAGACGCAAAGCTTTGTTCTCTTAAGTATAATGTGCTGTGTGACTTTCACGGTGGTGTGTTAGCCATGTCACACCTCAACAAGCCTTTAAAACTGGCTAGCTAGAGTGCGAAAACTAGGGAGCGGATGTTTCGCGGAATTGTAGCCGGACAAGAAGCGCACTAAGCCGTGCCTGGCGAAGGGCAAGCTCGGTACTTACTGCGCAACTCCACCTCCTCTGGTTTCACATTGCATTAAAGAAGATATAGTATATATTCCATAGTAGTGTAGTACACTGGCTGCTATCGCTACAATCAAAAGGCGCATGTTTTGTACCTACGTCGCTGGCTGCTTCACTTTCCCGTAGTTTCCAACATGCTAGTGGCTGCTACAGTTAAAACAGCATTTCATCGCTGTCGGGAGATCAGCCAAGTCAACAGAAGGATACATTTTAAATTGCTTTATTATACAAACGTATGGAGAGTTGACAATCAACTAGTACCTCTGGAAAAAAAAATCAGAAACCCCTATTTTCAAATAATCAGCTCGCTATGGAAGAACGTACTTAGGTGAATGCATTCGATTGTGCGTGGTTTATTGCACATCTGAACTGGCTAATCCTGTGAATTATTAAAAACGGTCAATTTTCAGGTTTGAATACACTTAACGTTACATTAGAACAATTCCATGAATGCTAGCGTATTAAGGACGTTGCCTCTCTCTCTCTGCTCGAGGAGTGATTGCTCGACTGAACGTGATGTCATACAAACCAGCTCTGGTTATATAATGGGCTGTTGGGATCACAGCGATTGAAGGCTATTTTTACTTTGTTTACAGTCAGGAATCATTGTGTACATTGTCAGATGTTCAAAAACCAGAGTTTTCTTAAAAGCTAGAACTGCCACTCAATGCGTGCGATTGCACGCGGGCGCGGTAGTATAAATAGAAGTGATTATGAATGACAAAATAATTAACGTAATAAACAGCAGTGTGCTACATTGTTTACTCTTCCCGTTCCAGTCCAGTTAACAATTCATATTGATTTATTTGTCTTTGCCGCTGTGTTTCTGTGGTGTAGTAGTGCAGTGTTGGTATTACAACAGCAGTGGCTATTACATAAAGCTAATCATAATTTAAAAACTGGAGTAAGAATATGTCTAGAGGTGCAGGATCTCTCCTTGTGGGGCGTCACGAGCGCGCAGTTCTGCAGCTCGTATTACAGATGGCGTTCACCTGAGGCCCACGTTACTCTCCTCCTGCGCAGGGACTTCAGTACCAAACAACAGAAGAACAAAGTATGCATGCAAATTTTGTTTGTTTGCAAAGTTTGTGTGCCTCGTGCGATGGTGTGCCATATTCGGTCGTCTTTAGACTTAGGTTTGTTTTACGATAAAATAGTATTTGCCCTATGCAGTCAGAATATAATTGAAAGAGACAAGAACTTTATGAAGTGGTTTCACAGCTCCCTTGTACACGCTGAGTTTCTTGCCAACCAAAACTGCTGTTTTGCAGGTGACCTGTTCAGACATCTCTAATCTGTCATTTTCAGTGATCTTCCCCAAGGTCACATTGTGTCACAGATGTGTGACACTTTCACTGAAGTACTGTACTTTCTAATCATACTGCTTGTGAGGCAACAATTAATGCACTAATTTTCCCTAATGCACTCCCACTTGCAGTTCCTTGGAAAATGGTCTGATAAATGTGAAGTTGATTCATTGATTGACAGGTGGAATCAGATGGGAGGTGAAGGTGAAGACAAGTGTGTAAAGTGAGGATTACTGAAACTATACACCTGCCTGTGGAAAACACATCTTAGGAGCAAAGCGAATGTTTGAGTCAAAATTAGTTGAAAGAAGGAAATTAATCATGGAAGTGCTTGAATGCTTTTCCTCCCAATTACATTAATAATAAGAGATCTGGGTCAAAGAACAGCAAACCCAGGGGTGAGTTTGGTAAGTCCCACAAAACAGGATGTTAAAATGTGATTGTTATTATATATTTAATAACCCAGAAAAGAGTTGAATTTGGATTGATTGGACATTTTACATAAAATCATCTTGCCAACATCATGATGCCAAAAAGCAGACAACTCAGAACGTGACCAAAGGCTACTGTGACAAACTGCTAATTTCATATGGCACTTATGTTACTAGATGTTAAATCAGTTGGAAAAAATGTGTTCTTGGTTCACATCATTTTAAGTTTGTTATTTTTCATGTGACTAATGGCCATCCTTATTTATGTAAGTCGAATGATTTGCTACGGTGGCGTGCCCATGAATACAACTAAGTCACTCTCTGCATGGATAAATAATGGCAATGCCAGTAGCTGTACACAATTGGTGCATTTTGCATCCCCGTCAAAGTTTCTAGGAACTCCGGATCGAGTTCGTACTTGTTGTGGCCTGGAACACGACCGACAACGTGCTTTTCGGGTCCCTTGAAACAGAGGGTGGAGCGGAGCTGAGCTGAGCAGAGAGGAGCAGGGCAGACACACTAACCTTCCCTTGCCTGATGGGAGGGGTGTAGAAACATCTCCTCTTCAGGATACAGCCTGCACCTCCGCCCAGATCACGAGGCCTGGCTCTGCAAGCCCTTGGCTCTGAGTGCCAGCATCGGCGATTGGGGGGGTGGTAGCAGGGTTGAAACATGTTTTTTTCCTCTGCTGGGTGAAGATTTAGGCTGAGATAGGCCCAGAGATAGGCCGATCTGTGTACTCCCCCCCCCCCCAGCACCGCAAGGTGTGTGTGCGAGGATCATCCTTGAGCTGTTGCTCGGCGACTGAAGTGGCGAAATACCCTAACACCGTTTAATTGTTTCTGTTTTTTTTTTTTGCGCCCGCTAACCCCCACCCCCACCCACCCACAGCCTCTTTCAATTCGAATAACTATTTCCGGCTCTTGCTGGTGTACACCTCTATTTTTTCCCACCCAAGTCAGATTGAGGTTTTGATGGTGGAGAATATCTGTTGTGGGCAGTCAGCTGGAGGCAGTCGCATCCTTTGTGATACGAAACCACACGGTGTCTCTGGCAGTGACAGATGAAGAAGGCGAGAGAGGAGGAGAGGAGGGGAGGGGAGAGGAGGGGAGGGGAGAGGATAGGATGGAGGGAGTGATGCCCCTCCCTACTGTCTAGTTTTGCTCGCAGTGTGTGCGAGCTTAACCCTGCTTGACTTGAGCCGCTCCGCTGGAGAAAACGCACACAAGGAAGATCGCGCTCCCTCCTTTGTGGCGGGTCTTGTGCGAGTAGGTGCCGGCGTGTGGGTATTTTCAGCGTGGCGCGCAGAGCTGTCTGTGAGGATGAAGGGACTGAGGGAATGCTCTCGTGTCGGGTCTCGGCAAAAGCCGCTCGCAGGGGTCGGGCTCGGATCGGCTCCTGATCTGAACGGCGCCTCCGCCGCCGCCCGCCCATCACGCGGTGCTGTCGGACGGCAGCTCGACGTCGACTCTCGACACGTAAGCTGGCCGCTGCCTAGAAATAAAACCTGTTCACTTTCATAATCAGATGTGAGGGATCGCGGTCGTTGTGCTTGAGAGTGGTGCCTCTGGGGAAAACGCCCCAAATGCACAGCGGAATGACTGACACCAGGAGAAGCAGACGTTGGACCCAGTTGTCAGTCTGGGTGATATGGGCCTTGAACAAACACAAGTATTTACACTTCTCTGAAAAGTGTTTCTATTCTCCCACTGACTGCGGCCTTGATTATTGATTTCTGTGAACCACACCACTGGATATGACAGGGTTATCCTGGCTATCTGCTGAGGAGAATGCTGCAGTATTTTCTGCCTTTATATAGCACCAGATTGAACAGAACCATGCTGCATGTATCACTGCATGTGTCATTTACAGCGAAACTCTAAGAACACTGAAATATACAGTAGCATTCAGCACAAATTGCAGATATTGTGGAAACCTGCAGCGTTGTTGGAACAGAGGTCAGCAGCTGTTAAATGGGGCAAGCCAAACAGAGAGGGAAGCTTTCCAGCGCAGTAGCACTCCACCGCCACCAGGACTCGGCACAGAACTGTCGCCCTCGGTGACAGTGATCGGCAGGTCCTAAGTGACACGCCGTGAGCAGAGAGCTGCTGCGGAGGCCGGCTCCTGATTGATGGATTTAACTGCACCCGGGGTTGCTCTTTGAGGGGGGAAAAAAAACCCGGGGAACGAGTTCAGTTGGCCGCACTAAGCACATATGAGACCGCATTAAAGAGGTACATGGGTCTTGTATCTGTTTTAGGATATATACTGTCTCTACTGTCTTAAAGTTCTTGTTGTGTTTAGCAGCAGAAAGTGTTCTTGTGACGGAAGGATTCAAACTGAAACTATGGTGGGGCGCCCGGCCCGCGGCCTAAGAGTATTCCCTCCACCTGCTATCTGATCAAAGCAGCGGCAGACTGCAGTTACAGCCCTTATCAGCGATCGGGGCGGTAATCCCTTTCCCCCCCCCCGTCACATGTTTGCGCTTGATCTCGATCTGTATTTGATGTGGTTTCAGGCCGCCCTTAAATCATCGGCGAAACGATTTGCCGCGCGGCCTGCCGCGCTCGGGGGGAGGCGGAGGGTTCGAGGCCGGACGGGCGAGGAGGCGGATCCGCGCGGCGTTTGCCGAGGGAGTGTTCAAAAATCTGATCGAAAAGGCCTGCCTATTTTTGGCTGGCTGACTTCACGCTAGGGCTTTGTTGTCTTTGTCTCTCTCGCACAGCTAGATTGATAGGTTACCCTGAACACTGTGCAGGTTGCATTTACTCATCACACTGGCCTGTAGCATGCGGTACAGTACAGAAGCTTGGTGTAAGGTCTGGTGCTAAGTTTTGGTGAATAATTACAGGACTTTATGAACTATGTAATACCATTTGCTTTCTCTTCAGTCTAGAGTTCAAAAGTACATCAGAGGGTTGAGTGACAAATTCAGATGTATTGTTAGTGTTGTGTATTCCCCCTTCCTTCATAGTTTAGAGTCTGTTCCTGCTTTGAATCTGGCAAAATATCACAGCAGTAATGCTTTATATGCGTCTCTGGAGTGCAATGTCACTGTGGGCATGAGTCACGCGCAAATGACCTGGAGCTGGTCACGGATGAAGTGACTCCATGCTCTTCTGAGTTGTCATGTTCTCGGTCAGTGTGGCGGGCCGAGGGCACTGAAAGTGAAATGTTTCCTCGTACAGTAAGCAGGGCGTTTCACAGACCGCCGAGGCCTGTGGTGACGTATCCTGGACCTGGGAGAAGAACCAATGCGTGGTACGAGTGTGGGGTAGTACTATTGGCTGAAAAAACATGGATGTTCTTTGGGGCGTCTCTTCCTCACAGAAGCTGATCCCTCATAGTCACTGTTCCTCCAGCCCTGTCTGGGAGTCGAACGTGGTGGAGGGGGGGGGGGTCGGCCTTCTCGTTCTCAGCAGAGCACATTCTCCTCAGAGGGCCTTGGAGGAAAACGGCACACAAATAATTACAATGGAGCCACACGGCCGTGCCCGATGCAGCGCTCAGATAAGCCAGACCACCAAGCTCCCTGTCCGTGCCGCCCTGTCCGCTGTCCTTTTGCGGGCGGGTTTGGCATTGCCTTCCACCACTGGTGGGGGGGGGGGGGGGGGGGGGAGGGGGGGGGAGGGGGGAGTTTGCAGGTTTACTTAACTGCAACATGAAGGCTCCCGGGTCCGCCGCTCGCTTGGAGCTGACTGTGCGGGAAGAGCGGACAGCTGACCTGCTCGGGGCCGCCGGCACCGACCGGAAAATGACACCACCAGATCTGCATGTCCTGCCCTCCGTCGGGGCCGGGCAGAAGAGGCATGCCAAGGAGCGTGACTTCAGTGCGGGCATCAACAATGAGTCCGTCCAGCGCAAGAAAAGGATACGCACCGAGAAAGGAATTCAATAACAGGAAGAGACACTGATACAAACAACCCGTGGAATACCAAAACCCACCCTTACGTTGTTATTTTTGGCAGGGCTAAACCTCCTCCATTTATTCTTTATGACTGTGCGAAGTGCATGCGGTGGTAGCCATACACAGTACTGTGTTGCTACTGTACATAGAGGCCTTGCTGAGCTGCTGAACTTTACAGCGGGCTGTAATTACACTGCAGTGTTGGTTTTGTCTCCTGGTGTGGCGCTTCTTTAGTACGCAGAGTCTTAATTTAGCTTTGAGGGAAGTGCAAAAAAACACTGCAGAAGTGTAAGACAAGACGAGCCGGTTGTAATGGTAGAGGTGACTAATTGTAGGCTAAATCGGTCTGGTTTTTGTATTGTTCACTCGCATGTGCAATGCCACGCCGATAAGACGCCATTAGCTGTTAAATAGTAAGTGAGAGTAAATGGTTTACAAAGAGAATAGGCCTTTCTCTCCTTTTTTTCCTCTTTATAGTCCTCAGCTGAACATGAAGCGGGTTTGAAAATGAAGGCACTTTTGAGAGGGCACACAGGTTGCGCAGACTCGTATGCTGGCAAACATTCCTGCCGTTCTCCTGTGGGAGATGATTTCACCGATACGGCTTTTCCCTTTTAAGCCATCCATTAAGAAAAAAATACTTGGAGTTAAAAGTATTTGTGCTCGAGAACAAAGGGTTTCAAAATGAAGCACATTTACATGCTAACAGAAAAATTCAGAATTGAGACCACTTATACTCATACTCAGTGAGGTCCTCTATCTGGGAAATGGATGTATTAAAATGTCATTTTATAAATGACAGTAAATGTAATATCTTTTCAGCAAGACGATTCAGTCTAATTTATTCTTTGCTTGCATTTCCTGCTATTATAATGTCCTTTTAAATGAGACGAAAAACAAGAGGTATTATCTGTTGTTATGTTTATGAGGAGAATATTGTGAGAGTAGAGATTATTTAGATGTTGCCTTGTGGGAGAATCAGTATCAGTATCACTGGTCCAAATGGTGGAATCCCAACCACTGACCATATTTAGGAAGAATGGTGAAATCATAACCACTGACCATATTTAGGACGAATGGTGAAATCATAACCACTGACTGTTTTTGGGAAGAATGGTGAAATTTCTACCACTGACCGTATTTAGGATGAATGGTGGAATCTCAAACATTGACCATATTCTGGAAGAAGACACATTTTAATTTGGCACGTTTGAAATAGACAGTAAGTGTGAACTGAGTGCGTATGAACAGAATTTTGCTGTTACCACAGAAATGGTGTTCAAAGTACAAGTACTTACAGTCACTGTACAGTAACATGATCTCATAGCAAGAGGGAGGTAGGAGTGGACCTCACCTAGTTCACCAGGGTCACACAGCACTGATCCATATTTTTAAATACCTTTTAATTACATGCTATTACATGGTCACACATGGATATATTGTAATATGTTTGCTGAGTTAGTGAGTGGCATGCAGAGTTAGCTGAAAATCATTTTGGCCTTATTAAAGGAGTTGCATGTCTGTTCTTCATCAGAGTTAATTTAATATGAATTTGTAGAAAAAAGGTCTTCCAGTAACTTATATTTGGAATAATGATAAATATTTGGATGTGTTTGAAATGTACTTGTTTCATGTCTGTTCTTCACTCAGTATTTCCATATGCTGTAAAAGTCTGTCTTTCTCTTTGATGCTTTTTGCACTAATGCCCAAATCATGTTGTGAATGCTGGGAAAAAGGAGGAATGTGTATTTTCCTTCACACAAGTGTCTGTTAAGAATCGATTCATGAATGATGCATGTATATTTGGTTTTGTCCAATGCAATCTTGTATTCCTTTTATTTGACCAAAAATTAGATTTTGCATGCATTAGTGGGTTTTTCTAGCCAGACTGAATGGGTCTGGGGTTTAATACTTTTGTGAAATGCATTTAGGCATTAAAATAATTATGCTTTAACGATTGTTTAAAAAAAAATAGGAGAAACCCTAAAAAATTCCAAACTGTAACTCAGGGCTGAGTTTGAGGCTGGAGACCATGGTGATTAAAAGAGACATGGGGGAGGGAGGGGGCAGACAGATAGGGGCCTACGGAGCAACAGGAGGGTCAGTGGGAGGCTACACTGGGGCCCCCCCGGGGAGAGGCAGCAAGTCCGGATCAGGCACCGGGGAGTTCGTAGCAATGGTCCTTTTGGAGGGGTCAGTCTGCCCCAGAGGAGTTAGTGCACTCAGGTGTGGAGACAGGGCACCCGTTAGAGGGATTTAGGGAAAAAAGAATCAGAACTTAAGCGCGTGCTGGATGAGCGTGAACATGAGGGCAACCGACTTAAAACTCTAGGTAAAAGTCGTCTCCAAGTGCTGGTCTGTGGTCAGATTTCCTGAACACTGTTAAATGCTTGACCATTGTAAGCTAAAGCAGCAAAACTGGTCCTAAATCAGCGCTGCCTGGAGCCGACTTGCACTTATGATCGCATGTATAGTGTCCATAGTGCTTGCGGTGGGAAAAGTGAAGAACTCAGTGCTTCAGAATCGAATGTCAATTTAAATTGTAACTGCACATTTCCACAATGAAGTGAAATCAATGTAGTCAGACAAACTGAAGTTTGAACAGTGACGACAGCTCGTTGGCAGAGGGGATCTCACTTATGTTGCTACCCTCCCCTTATGGAAAAGTTGTACCTTAGAGCAGTTTGCACTGTTTGCATGGCATTGTCCAATAGATAGACATTTCTAATACATGGTGAATATTTCCGCATATATTTAAATATATTCCTCATATGATAGATAATTGTGCCATCCATGCATTCATTTTTCATAAGGGACAAATGGCATTCTCTTTTCCGTACCAGTAGAACTTTTTGCTGCATATTTTTGGTGTGGGTCTCGGCAGTGGCGGTAATTTGCCGTCAGCAGAGGAGAGGATGGATGTAGATGGGAGTTGTGGGAGATCATGGAAAAGTACCGCACAATTCGGGAGCTCCGCCGAAAGAAAGGAGAGAGCAGTGTCACATTGGAAACAGTGGCCCTGCTGTTGATAATCGCCTGCAAAGATCTGAAATAGGTCTTTGCACTTTAAAGCCACTTTGTTTCCAGTGTCGGGGACTGCTTTTGATAGCGCTATGTGGCATGCCATTCTGCAGTTCAGAGATGCCGCGAAACAGCCGGCTCATGGCCTGTGGCGACGAACGGCGAGCGCAGTGCCTTTTGAGAAGCCCCGACCCCCACCGAAACGCAGCGCGGGTATTGTTTTGTAATGCGGGGCACATCTCCGGAAAGCAACAAGAAAGGGTCGGGCGTTTGAGTAACCATGCGTGGCGATGCCAATTTCACAGCAATTACCGTGTGGAAATTATAACGAGCCCTCTCTGGCACTGTAAGCCCGGGGTCTTCAGGCACTGAAGGGAGGGAAAGCTCTTTGCGGGGAGCCCCTCGCTCGGTGTCTGGGGAGGTCATCGGTTTGTGCTGTGCTCGTGGGCCAGGATGGGGATTGAAGTGGGGGTGTGTTTTTTGGGCCCGGGAAGCTCTCTCCCTCTGCCTGTGCTGTAGGTGTTTTGCGTCAGCGCCCCTGCGGAGCGAGTGGGCAGCTCACACCGCCTGGACTGGGGGGGTTAAACTGGAGCCATCACTGTGGAGAAGAACTCTGGGAAATACAGGGGAAGCTCTCAAGCGTGTGTGTGCACTCAAACAAGTGTACGAGTGAGTACGCTTTTGAATCCGCGTGTCTATATCTAACAGCTGAGCCAGTCATTACCAGGTGACCGAAGGTCTCCTTTGGACTCTGGGACGTTGCCCAGCGCCGGGGTTGAAGCGTCAGCGGCCTCCATTCGATCTCGTCTGTCCGGAACCCAGCGTCCTGATTCGTTCGCTCTTCAGGAGGGGGGTCAGAATCAACGCGAGTCCCGGTGTGGCGCGGCGGGGCCTGGTTCCAGTGGCTCTCGTGCATGCGAGCGGGAGTCCGTTTTCACAGGGAGCGTCTTCGAAGGCCGCCATTAACGGCTCATCTGGCCTCGCGGGGGGCGAGCTAAACAGTGACGGGTTTTCCCGGTGTGCGTGAGGCTGCGCCGAGAGGGTGCAGTGGGGCTTAATGCGGCCCTTTCACGCGGGTAAAACGGTCTTTAGCGCTGAAAAGGCACGCACTGCTCATTCCGTCGGGTTCATAAAGGATGTGATAAAAGATAAGCAGGCAGCGGGCGATGAGGTTGGGTGGGCCGCTGCAGTACAGAGGAAGGCTGTAGATAGAGCTTAATTAATTAAACTGGCGCTGCCTGGAACACAGCAGATCTGATAGGATGCCCACTGAAGGTGACCACCAAGCATGGACAACCCCCCTCCCCTCCGGCAGTCAAGTTTCCTAGCAGTGTTCAGCTTCTATGATGACACGACGCGCACTCACACAGAAGCTGGAACACTGGTGTGTTAAGCGAGGAATGTAACGTGTTAAGCAAAAGGAGCAGCATGATCAAGGAGGGCCGCGTTCTGTAACATGAGACGCAGCTGGTGGATAAAATGCGGGCAGAAGGCCCCATCGCCGCCGGCGTTTCTTTGACAGCAGGTGCTTCTGGGTAAGGCGCGTCACAGGGGGAGTTTGATTGACAAATGTTTCTTAAAGCCTTCGTAAACGTCCCGCGGACCATAACGAGCGCGCTCGATGTCGAGGTATTGCACAAGCAGCTCCAAAAAAGCCGGACTGGCAAGTTTCTTTGAGCTCCGAGGTGTTTTTCATTCTTTCTTTTGCACTCTTGGCCTTTAATTTGCTTGTCTGATTGCCCAGCGCAGCGCATGACAGGCCCTTCGCTAGTAACGTTGCTCAATCGCAGCGGTTTCGGCGCCCCGATTTGCTTGCTTGGCATTGTTTTTTAAGGTGTCTGGGGCCAGGTTTTGGTAAGCCCTGCGCAGGGGTATTACTTTGACTCTGCTCTCAGCCGGAGTACGAGGGGGAGCTGTAAACCAGGCAACTTCCTGCCAAAGGCCTTTTTTTTCCGAAAATCTGTGCTGAAGAAGCTCTTTTTCAATTTTTAGGAAATGAAATGACCTCAGTGATGACTAACTGAGAAACTCTATAAGATGACCCCCTCGCCTCAAAGGCCCTCACAAATGCAATGTCCAGTGACCGGCCCTCTCACATGATACTGATATTTATGACGGCAGTGATTTGATTAGAGTCTCTAAACGTAACGGCCGTATTGGCCGATCTCTTACAGGCCAGCTCTAAAGGGGCCATGCTCTCTTCTTCAGAGCAGGAGCGTTCAGCCACTGATAAAAGACACTTTTAAAGATGATCATTCGGTCAGTTTCAGGATTCTATGACAACGACGGCAAACAAAAGCAAATTAAAAAAAATTCTGCTAAAAAAAAGAGAATAAAAGTGCTTTTGGAATCTTTTTTCAATTACTTTGCGTTTCATAAGAGCTGGATTGGCTGTCCTCTCGTCTGGTATGGTGCCGTTTGAAAAGGTTTTAATTATTGAGCCTTTCCTGTAGAGAGGGGGTCGGCCCTTTCTAGCCTTCACAATGACTCTCATTTCCATTTCATATTCATCCCTGCTCCACTTTCACTAGTCTTTAAACATGTATGAGAGCGAGAAGCATGGAGAATGTGTGTGTGTGTGTGTGACTGTGTGTGTGTGAGCCTATGTATGTGTTTGTGTGTGCCTGTATATGTATGTGTGTGTGTGACTTTCAAACACAAGTGGTGGCTGCATCCAGTACCACTCACAGGAAAGACCAGGTCATCCAGACCAAGCTCAAGAGGTTGTTACAGTGCACTCCTCTCCCATGGTGGGCTCCCGAGAGCCACGGCACTGATCCCAGGTCAGCAGCAAAGATGAGCTTCCCCCAGCGAATCCTCTTATTCCCTGTGCACGGGCCCCCCGCGCCGTGGCAGCCCTTATGCGCCGCCGGCCCTGTCCCGCACCTCCCCCCCCCGTGGATCTGTGCAGCCGCTTCGCTGAAGTGCGGAAGCGGCGGCAGCCAGCGCTGACGGTTTGGACGTGTTCCAAATGGCCCGCGTGTCACCGCGTATCACGAAAGCCACTTTGCAGGGAGCAACAATGGCGCACGGCACAGTGGAAAGGCAAACAAAGTGGAAACGCCGCGGTGCACATTCCCTCCGGCACTCTGACCTCCGTTACATAACCACAGCTGCCAGCACCAGGCCCTTCTCTTGTGTGTCATGGCCACTGTTACCTGGAGACACAGTCACGCATGCACATGCATGTGCATTTACATATATGCACCTTCATAGAGTGATGGAGTTATTAGATTTTGGTACTCTTGAGTGCGGTATACAAATAAAAGCAATAATGGTATAATATATAAAATAATGGTATGGTCCACCTGTGCCATTGGCAGAGCTCCACATGTGTTGGCTTCTTCATATGGACCAGTGGAAACATCCAGTGGACCAGTGGAAACACGGGTCTTTGACTTGTGAAGATACAGCACCAGTCTCTGCACACCTCGACTCTGTCCTCTATTCAGTCCAACTGCAATAAGCTTTGCCCTCACCTTAAACAAAATTTAATGAAGTGTTAGATTTGTTGTGTTTCATATGCACCGTGAAATGTGCATCATTTGTATCAGTTGAAATCATTTGTGAATAAAATTCTGAACTCGCTCAGAACTCACACTTGTCACTCGGTGTTAATTGAGTATATTGCATATTGAATCGAAGCTTCAAGAGTTTTCCTTACACCAAGAAAATTCCTGTCCTATAGCTTCTGGAATCGCTGTTTTATGATAATTGCTCAAAGCTTGGGTTTGCATTATTGCATTATTCTTAGCCAATAAGATAGATAAGGGGATCTGTATGTTGCTCTGTCGAATTGGAGGAACTGCTCTGAGTTATCTCCCACAAGTCTGTGCGAATCCTTCTTTTGGGAATTTGTTTAGTTGTAAGTAAATTTTTTTCTCCCCTCTCAGCACTCATCTAAGAGCGCTATGGGAATTTTGAGTGTTCTACATATCCGAACGCAGCATGTATTCTGGTCCTCCCGAAAGTATTTCAGCTGAATGCTAGCATTTAATTAATTCAGGGGTGACAGGATAGATGAAGCTGTTTTTAATGAAAAAAAAGAAATGTGCATGCTTGGCAGAAAGAGCTCTGTTGGATACAGGACCGGTTCTGGGCCGTCGGAAGGCGTGTATAAGCTGACCCTTTTTTGTTTGCGGAGATCTGACGCGCGCCACATGCCGACAGCTCGGAGAAAAACAAACCCGGTCTGAAAAGACAAGCCGCGTCGCTCCGAGTGAGCCACCTTCGTGCGTGCGGCTCGTTAATGAGACGTCGGAGACATGCAGCGAGTCGGCTCCCGGCCAGGGGTGCCAGGCCCAGCTGAGGAGATCCTTCGTGACAAAGAGGCAGCGCTCCTCTTGAACGCCGGTTCTGCTGTCAGATCGCGTGTGCTCTGAGGGGTTGTCCGGGAGCACGACTGAGCACCACTTGCCAGAGCTGAGATAACGCGGATCGGTGTCCCGCTCCATGTTTAAAACGCACTCGAATCCAGGCTTCCGTCTGCTTGGAGATGACATAACCCTTAACACGGTAGCCTGACGGACATCACGGTAGCTGTTTGCCTAGGAGATGGCCTTAACTAGTGACCTACATGTTGCCCTGGATTTTTTTCCTGTAACAATTCAAGTTAAGTACACTACCTAGCTCAGGGGGGCAACAGCAGGGCAATCAAACCGGCTGCCTTTTGGTTAGAGGTGGAGTTGCTCAGTCACTAATTCAGAATTTGCATTCATTTTTCCTAGCGTGACTTGCTGCGCTTGTGGAAGAACCTCTGCGGTTGAGTTCTGAAGAACAGTAGCAGTTTGATCATCTTGTCTGTTTCGTTTCTGTTTTTTTTTTTTTACATTTTTTTGGTGCGACACATTTTGTTCAGTAACATCTTATTTTGGCATCCGCTGACTCAATCCACACATCTTTCATGGTATCAGCTAGCATGTTTAGCCTTTTTAGAGGAACTGTTTTGAGAAACGAATTTATTCCGCGGCAATGCGTTTAGTTAAACAAGAGTCTAGGCCTCCCATAAATTTCTGAAAAATGTGAAAGGTCTGCAGGAATATACTGCCTGTCTGAATGATATCACTCTCTGCTGCATATCAGAGCTACATCGACGGAGAACCTGGCGGGTCGATGCTACAGAGGGGATTTCTTTAACCTCATTTCCTGGTCAGCATGACCTCACAGCGATTGTGCTGAATCCCTGAAACGCGCTGAAGAGCCTCACAGTTAACCTGTGTCCGGATGGCGAGGCGCGCCGCAGTGAGAAAATCGGCTCGTCGGGCCTGACGGCGCTGTGGAACGAGCCCGCATTAGTGGAAGCGCCCTCCTCCTCCTCCTGCGTTTGAATATTTCATCAGGGAGGCGATCGCTGAGGGGAGGGGAGGGAGGGAGGGAGGAATAGGCGGTGTTCACTCTGCTTCTTGTGTGGTCATGGCAGGGTTGTCTGTCTGCGGAGCCATCGTACGTTCCTGTGTGACAATCAGTGGACCGATCAAAGCATCCCCCCCCCCCCGCAAATTCTGGGAACGTGACCTGACCTGTGGAATGCTGGGTAGTTCCCTCAGGTGTTGTTGTAAGGTATTTTTTTTTTAATCTATGCTCCACTAGAGCACTGTGTCATTCCGTGTTAAAGAGGACCGTTCTTTGGAAAACGATCTGCACTTTGCCTGGCACTTACCATCCAGCATACATGTACAGTCAGAAATTGTGAGTGATGTCAGTTTCAAAGCCCTGATAATTGCATTTGGCTCAGGGCTGTGGTAGTATTGTGCACATAACCACAGTATGCATGTAACAGGAGTCAGTGAAATCAGTGGGATTAAAGTGAGACTGGCTGCATGCTGTGCAATAAAGCCGACCAAGCAATTATCCAGTGTACTATTACAGGGAGCTAACTGTACTCATTTAAAAATAAACACTAGGGAAATCTTTTAGTTGGACCCACCAAGCATGCGCCGCATCTGTGTCTCTTTAGATACTGATGTACAAGAGTTTGGGACGTTCCAATGAGCACCTTCCCTGGGTTTTTTCTTCTCAGAGACCCACTGTTGGTGCCTTTTACACCACCAGAGGTGTGTTATTCAGGTTGCGATATACCTCAGAACAACCTACTTTGTCTGCCTGTGTTGGTAAGTATGGTGTTAAGGACTTCCTGTGCTGTTCTGTATTTACGTCTGCTAAAGAAACATTATTTTGATGGTCCCCAGAAACAACATGGTGCTGAATGTTTCAGTGTTGAAACGCTACTCTCAGTTCACTTCTCCATCACGAAACATGCTTCCTCTTTCGCTCAGGCCACAGACATGAGCCGTTTGCTTGACCCCAGCTGCATAGCACATTACATTACGTTATTGGCATTTAGCAGACACTCTTATCCAGAGTGACTTACAAGCTGGATATTCCACTGAGGCATTTCAGGGTTAAGTACCTTGCCCGAAGGTACAGCAGCAGTGCCCCAGTGGGGAATCGAACCAGCAAACTTTTGGTCACAAGGCCTGCTCCTTAACCACTATGCTACACTGCCGCCCCTTATGCAGTGACGTTGCATACCTTATGCAGTGATGGTCACAGTGACTGGACCTGCTCCAGTGGGGACAGGCCGACGGGGGCTAAAAGCATGCAAGAACCCACATTACACACGTCAGTGTGGATAAGAACCCCACTAATTATATGAAATTGCTATTTGTGCTCTGTAGTGTGTCATTAATAAGAAGTACGCCTGTCTGGCCATTGGAGTGTGTCCGTGCTGGGTTTAACTGTAGTGGTCTTGTCCGTTGTAGAGTCTCGGTGTCAGCTGTGATGGTCTATTCAGTAGTGGAGTCAGTCAGTGCTGGTGTCAGATGTAGTCATCTCTTGTTTGTGGTGAGTGTCAGTCTTGACATAGTGCATGGTCTGGTATGTAGTAGTGTTTCAGTGTCGTTAAAAGAGATCTGACCTGAGCTGTGCTGTGGTCTGTAGTGTCAGCTGTAAATGCTCTATTCTCTTATACAGTGTGTCAGTGCTGGTGTCAGTCGTAGCAGTGGTGCTGGGCTGACTGTCTGAGGCGAGAAGCATCAGTTAATCCAGAGGTGAACTTTGAGACCGTAGGACGGGAGTCTGTTTGGGGTTTGCGTAAGCGAAACGGCTCTCAGCGTGGAGGCCAGACAGCGGTTTGCCAGGGCCTTTGGGAGGCACAGACTTTGCTCCATTGATTCCGCGAAGCCGAGTTTCAGGGAGAGAGTGGCGAAAACGCTGCTTTCCCACAGTAGCATAAACACAGCTGTCTACGTCGGCGGGTCGCTGGGCGTCACAGACAGCAGCCCCATCCCCCCCCCCCTTCCCCCCCGGCCTTACGTCTCCGTGCAGTCTGGGACCACAGACCACTCGCGCACGCTTACCCTCGCGCATGGTGCGGTGCCTCTCTTTAGCATTCCTGCTCTGTTTGAAACGTATAGACAGCACGTGCCCCGGCTGGCAGGCTGGCACTGTGCCCACGTACTTTAATCTGAGTCACGGGGGAATTGAAGAACACACTTTCCAGTACACGCTCAGCCGCATTCACGCACTGTACCCCGAGCGAGCGTGGAGTATCACCATGTTTTATTTGGTTGCCACCTATGATTAAGGATCTGTCTCTAACTTGGAGTCCGCACTGTTTTGGGGGAGGGGGCAGTGAGTGTGAAGCTGGCATTATGGGATCAGACATTTTCAAAGGCTGAGTGATCCAATGACTTTTTACATTGTTCACTGCGCTGTATAAATAACTTTCCTTTTAGCTGGATCACAATATTTATTTAGTTAGCAGTTGAGTCTCTGTATATCATACAGCATTCAGTATAGGTGACTTTTATAGCAGGGTCATGGTATTCATTACTGTCATTAATAAGGTAACGGAAGAGGGTTAGAGTGAAGGGTAGCAGCAGCTAGGACGTATACTGAAAGCAGGCCAGGAAAGACCGTTCCACCTGACCCAGCTGCCTGATCACAGGCCTGTCTGGTCAAGCTCGGTACTCTCTGAGGAATTTGATCCACCAAAGAGCGGCGTAGCTCAGAAGGACAGGGCCTTCCTCGAGCCTGCCGTGCTGTTTGCTTTGGACCCGTTCCACGAGATAGAGCTCTCTGAATTTGGGAGGGTGAGGGAGTGGGCCTGGAACTGTATCCACTGCCCCCCCCCCCCCCCACTCACCTTCCCCCGGGTCAGTTTTTGGGCCGGCTGCCCGCTCCGTCCCAGAGTCCCAGCCCAAAAGAAGAAAGGAGTGCGTGCTCCCCTGTTGCTGCTAAGCCGCGAGAGATTGCCTCATTCAGGGAAAAATCCCCTTTTCCGAAAGCCAGCCTCCAGAGGCATTACAGCGGGACGGGTTCTCAGAATATCCCCACAGCCGCTGCCAACTGAAAAACAAGCAACCGGCGCTAACGGAGCGCGCCGCTGGTTGCGGTTTCTTTAATGCGTCTTCAGCGTTGGTGTGGCTGCGAGGTCATGGAGTACATTGACCTCCCAGCTCTGCGCGCCAGAAGTGTTACCAGAAGCTCCACCAGAAGAGCCAGAAGCTCGTTCCCTTAGCTGTGAGGTGGGAGAGAGGCTGTCAGTCGTCTTGACAATCGAACTGTGATTTCTGTGCACAGAAATGTCTTTCCTTTCATTTGTAAGTTGTTGGTGTCAGTTAGCCCCAAGTTACATTATGCATTATGCATTGTGTGTGCCCTCTGAGTTTTGTAACTGTGTTTGATGTGTAATGCGCACAGACACTCTGAATGATCTCGTGCAAGATTAAAGGATCTTGAAAAGGAAGCGTTGACCCAGTGCTAGTGGTTGTGGAGGAGAGGCCTGACTGTAGTGTCGGTTCGAGCTTCCTGTTCGTCAGCGATGGGGAACTGAAACTTGAATGTACTATTGCTGAGTCAGGGCAAGCACGGGGTTTGTGTGTGTGTCTGTGTGTGTGTGTATGTGTTAGTGTATGTGTGTGTGTGTGTGTATGTGCCTGTGTGTTTGTGTGTATGTGTCTGTGTGTGTCTCTGTGTGTGTGTATGTGTATGTGTTAGTGTGTGTGTGCGTGTGTGTGTGCCTTTGTGTTTGTGTGTGTATGTGTCTGTGTGTGTGTGTGTGCGTGTGTGTGTGCGCGTGTGCGTGTGTGTGGGTGTGTGTGTGTATGTGCCTGTGTGTTTATGTGTGTATGTGTCTCTGTGTGTGTGTGTGTGTGTGTGTGTGTGTATGTGTTAGTGTGTGTGTGTGTGTGTGTGTGTGTGTGTGTGTGTGTGAGTGTGTGTGTGTGCGCCTGTGTGTTTGTGTGTGTATGTGTCTGTGTGCGTGTGTGCGTGTGTGTGTGCGCGTGTGTGGTTACTCAAAGGCAGAGCTCCACCTGAAACTGTCTACCGCAGTTGTACTCATCCTTCCTCTCAGCCAGGGTACTCCTGGATTCTTGCCCATATTTGAACACATGCCATGTTCTATAGTCAAAAGTCTGAAGTTCAAATTACAAGCTACAACAACCTCTCCCATTCACAGCTATTACCCCTCCCAGCCCCTACCTCCCTCAGGGGTTCATTTAGCTCATTAAAAAAGGCTCTATCGATTCTATACAGTGTGTCCTTAGTACTTCATAAATATTGAACAAGAGCTTCTCTTCAGAACTGCTCACACTGTAGTAGGCGTTACTCGACATCTGTTTGGTGTTTGGCTGATAGTAGGAAACTAAAAACTGAAAAGGGTTAAAAATATCTCGCTTTCAGACTGATTGTGGTACAGCTGCGCACTTTTCGGTAGCTGGGAAGAGCCGCTTTTAGTGCTGTACTAGTCGTAGGCATGATGCTTTGACCTGGGGGACAGGTGACCTGGACGTGCACTCCAGAGTCAGGTTCAAAGAGCAGAGAGCAGCACTGTCTGTCCCTTGGCCCTGCCCCTTTATCTGTGTCTCCTCCCACGTTGCCATGAGAGATACACAAAAGAGTGAAGTGACATCATTTATTGGGGGGGGGGTGATAGTTTCTAGAATTTTTGCAGATTAGGGAAAAAAAAGACCACAAAAACAGAACTGGCTCTCAAATCGCAAAACCTGCTTCAAGGAAGCACGACCCCCCCCCCCCCTTTTTTTTTGTTGCATTTTGGCAAACCAGAAATACTTTCAAGACTCAAACAGAGGGGTTGCCATGCCAACAGGCATCTATAAATAGTGGCCAGTGTTTGTTTTGTGAATGCTGCTCTCCCCTGAGAAAGTGGAGGGCGAGCGATTCCGGGCGCAATGACGGCTGCCGGCGCATTCCTCTCCGTCTGCAGCGCAGGAATGCGGGCCGCGCAGAGATGGGCAGAGAGATCCCGCGCGGCGCGTGGGCCGCGGCTCCGCAAGGACCTGCGGACCGTTGCCGCTGTCTGTAGCCCGGCGCTGCTTTACCAGAAAGGACCAGAAAGCGCAGACTCACACCCGTACGCTGCGGACGTTTTTTAACCAGAGCTGCTGAGGGCACAGGACCTTTCTCTTGGAAGTCCGCAACAGCGACATGACCGTTATCCACATTGTCAAGAATGTCCAAATGTATAACACAGTTTAGCCTATTTATTTTAAGTTGATGCCCTTAGCCAGGGTGACTTACAGTGCTTCTGAATGGCCACATCCTATTACCCATCTATGAGCGATTTTTACTTGTGGTGAAGTACATTTGCTTAAGAGCACAACGGCAGCGTGTCCCCTGGGATTGCAACCCACGGCCGTGTGACCCGCTGAACTCTACACCACACATTTCCCTGTGAACAGTAAATAGCTCTGTGGTTGCCGTATGCAAAGTCTGGGCGGCGTTGTTGTCAGAGCAGTTCATGGCTTTGCAGTCCTGTTTTTGGATGTTTTCGGGGGGGTTCCTGAACCGGACTCTCCTTGTCTCGCCAGGGAATGGTGAAAGCATCCGGAGACGGACAGACGCGGACAGACAGAGCGGGCATCTCGCACGGTCCCCCCACATCGCTGTCGGAGAGATTCGGACACGCCTCGCGCCGCCGCACAGACCCGACCCTCGTCCTCAACTGAACCAGCGAACACGCACCGCCCCGGGTCCGCCCGCCCGCACCCACACGTCTCAGGTAAGACCGGCACGGTCGTCTTCCTTTCAGCTCGTCCCAGTGCAGTGCCTCCAAGGTGGTTCAACCCCAAAGGGGCCTCGAGCCAGTGACACCCATCCCCAGTTGACACAGGCGTGTTGATAGCCGTCAGCCCAAAATGCCAAGAGACATTTGACATGAGGGACTTCAGTACAGACCTCCTCAGCTACTTTGTCATGGTTTTCAAACATATTCCACTGGCTATGGAAAGCACGGTGTTCGAACAAGCAGTGCACACACACATTTGCATATACACAAACACTTCTTAAATTATGCATGGCGGTTATTTATCACATGCAGAGGGATGCATCATTATTACATTCTGTGGTACACAGAATTCATTCTCATGTGGTAAATGATTAGTTTAAGTCAGGTAAGTGCTCGACCACACACAAAATATTTCAGCTACATTATGAAGGATTACGAAGCCAAACTAATGTGAGTAACAGCACATATTAACAACAAAAAGCCTGGTGATTGTATTTTCTCACGGGACTGGCGTCTGAGGCATACAGAATAGCATTATGCTGGAGTTGCAAGTGGTCACAGTTTTTGCAGAGACAGGAAGTCCGTGGCAGGCCGCGTTTAACACCCGCATTGCTAGCTAAAGAGCCGTGCTGTAGCTGTGTAAGTCTCACTGAGCGTAATGGGTAGAGCTTTATCCTCCCAGCAGCCCGTTGGTCTTTGATACGTAATTGTCTCGGTCCTTACTGGAAGTGCGAGAAAAACCCAGCGCATTTGGTGCCAAGAAAAAAAAAAAACGTTGGCATGTGATTATTCATTAACAACAGCTGCGATCTTTGCTTTGCGTTCTCGTGCGGGAATCGCGCGGCATACGCGATTCCAGCGCGGGGGTCGTGGGTAAGTCTGCGAGGTGTCGGAATCGCCGAGCGTCGCCGGAGACGCCGCGCCGCGCTAGGCGTCCGTGGGCGGTATGGAAGACACCGTTGTCAGCGATGCAAGGCGACTGTTTAAAAAAAAAAAAAAAACTGAGAAAATCACCTGTTGGTGCGAAAGGCATTTTGCCGTAATTCAGATGCCGTGTGACCATTTATATGTTTATCAGCCTTGTGCTTGTTATAATACTCACACTGTTTGTGGAAAGCCTGTGAATTCACACCCATTTCTTCTTCTGCTGTCACATTGTATCCCCTCCAGTACAGCGACTCCAGACAGTGGGGGTCTCATACAAGTGCTAGGTAAAGGTCAGCAAGGTTTCTTTTTGAGATAAAACCAGTCTTGCTGTCATTGCTGACTATGGAGGTAGAGGAGCCAATGCGTTGCAGCTGCTTATCAGAACTATAATTGAAACTAAAGGTTTGTTATCATTTAACAAGGTGTGTAAACCGTGGGGAAAGTTTGGATAGACAAATCATGTCATTGAAGACTCTGCTGATACGGATGCTCTGGGTTTCATTGACAGGAGGGTGAGCGTGCTGTGGTCTCTCGCCTTTCCTGGCTGTGTGGAAACATTCACATGCACCCCCCCTCCCTTCTCTCCTCCTCCCAGCCTGTGTCTGGTGCTGACTCAATGTAGTCTGAGACACACCACACTTCTGTAAGCTTCTTCCTCACCTCCCTCTGCCCCTCTCTCTCAGTCTCTCTGTCTCTACTCTCCCTGTTTCTCTTTCTACCCTCACACTCTCTCTCTCTCCCTCCCTCTCTGTGCTCACTGTCTCTCTCCCCCTACCCTCACACACTCTCTCTCTCTGCCCCTTCTTTTTCTCTATCTCTCTCTATATATATATCTCTCTCTCTCTATCTTTACCCTCACTGTCTCTCTATCTCTCTCTCTCTCCACGGCTTGGAGGTCAGTGAGTTGCACAGGGTGGTATCGTCAGGTCATGGGTCTGTCCAGTCCGTGGAGAGAAGTGGCCTGGCACGCCTGGTTCCTAGAATCATTGTCAGTTACCTGGAAAGCAGTTACCCATTACCCGGAAAGCAGTGGGGACGTAGCCGAAGCCTCGCCATCGTATCGCCTTTTAATTCCCCGGTAACACTCATCCGTCCAATCGGAAAACCGCTCCTTTCTCCCCCTCGTTTTTGTCCCGTGCCTTTTTGCTGTTCTTCCCCGTGTGGAGGCCCCCTGCCAGGAAGCCGCATTTGTTCCCGAACGTCTCAGGAGAGCGGGCATCGCACGTGTCTGCGCCTATCCAGGGCGGCTCCTTGCTGCTTCTGGGAGACAAAAGCGGGTAAAAAAAAATGCGGCCGTGAAACCTTGGCAGCTGTGCATTGAGATTTGCCGAGCTTTCTTTATTAACAGAAAAATAACTAACGTGAGATGGACGTTAGCTACTCTGAAGTGTTAATTCTTGGAGTGGCAGTGGGTGTGGGTGCGGGTGTGGGGGTCAAAGGTCAGAGGATCATTGGGTACTAGCGCAGCCTTACCACCTATTGGACGTAATGAATCCTGCACCAGTTGCATGGCTGTGACAATCGGGTTTTGAGTGTGAGGGACCTTCGGCCCGCAGCTGCTGGGAGCAGGAACCTGGCTCCCCACCAAACCTGCCACAGCGCCCCTGTAGGCCCCTCGGAGCTCTTGTGTCTAATGGAGTAGAGATTCTCTGAAAAGAGACTCTTTATCTTTGACCCTGAAGGGAAGCTTTTCCCCTTGACATATTCTCACTTCACTCTCACCCTGACGACTCTCTCTCCCTCTCCTTTCCTCTCTCTCTCCCTCTCTCTCCCCCCTTTCTCTTTCTCTCTGGGCTCCTAATTACTGAACGATTATTCAATTACCTGGTTGTGGCGGTATGGCTTTATTCAAATATGTCCTGGTTTTAATTGAAATAGCAGGCAGGGGTAATGATAGGTGAGCCCTTTCAATTACACAAATGCTTTTAAAGTCTTAATTGCGAGACCGTGCAGCTGGCTAGCGCCTTGGAACGATTACTTTCTGGGTTTAATTATCAGTGTGCATGCAGATCTATAATGCAACTTCTTCAGTAATTACGTTTAATATATTAAATGTGCCAGTGATATGTCGGTCTTTTCTCCGATAGAGGTGGAGCTTGGTTAATTTCAGGGATTATTAGTGTGACTGTACAAATAATTTAAAGTGATTGGCCATGTCATCCCCTGAGAGCTGACAGGAATAGCAATGTTACACAATGTTACACTTAGGTTAAAACATGGCCTAGAGAATAAACACTGAGATTATATGAGGCTTTTGTTGGGTCCTGGATCCTGAAAAAAAAAAAAACACTGCAGACAGACAAAAGACATTTTTATCCACGAAAATGTCATCTGGAAAGTTAAATACCATTACATTTCTCCCCAGCATACATTTGATTGGCCAGCATTTGCATGCCAGTCTCTGACCAATAACTAAGATGTATTAGGCTGTCATCATCTGAATAGTGCACTGAGGACCGGCACACATTCACTGTCTTCTGCAGGAGCTGAATTATGGAATATCATGAATTATGAAATCAACTCAAGAGCAAGATTGCCATGTGTCCTGTGATCACGGCAGACTTAATAAAAAAAAAAAGTGTGGCGTATGTTTTTCCAGGACTCTTCTTTGTTTAACTCCAGTGATGGCGATCTTGACGGACCCGGCCTTGGTGGTCTGCGGCTTTGATCTCACCCTCCCGAGAAAGGAAGGGGCGAGCGAGAGCCGCCGCTGTCGAGCGCAAGAGCCGGCTGCTTTATCAAAGTCAGGCAGGATTACTGCGCGGCATTACAAGCAGAGAGCGGAGGCTGCTGCTCTGCTAACGGTTTGATCCTCTCTTCGCATACCGCTCTGGTTTTTTTTTTTTTTTATCAGGAATGTCAAGCCATCCCTTAGATTTCTAAGTGCCCAGATTAATCATGCAAAGCTAAGGGAACTGGGACACCCCCCGGGTGTTGTCGGTTGTTTTGGCTGAATTCCCAAGAGTCAGCAGCAGCCAACGTTCTCTTTGTTGTGGATTTAAATAAAGATAAAAAATTACCGGACGTAGTGCCTCGTTTTTTTTTTTTTCTTTTTTCAGCTTCTCATTTTACATGTCAAATCCGCTGACGAAAGGTCACTTCTCCGGCTGATTTGGCAAAGACAATAGATGTCAAATGCGCAGCCTCATCCGTAGCGTTAGCGATCAGATACCTGCTTTTATCACCGAGGCTTCTGATCTTTGGTAATGGAACGAAACAGCGGGCCGATGGCACCCTGACCTGCGGGCACATTCACTTCCTTACCTTCGCAGTTCCCTTCCCTGTCTCCTGTGCTGGATAGCAGCTTAAGGGTTCAAAAGTAAATGCGGCGCTTGGGGTTAGTGCCGTCCACTGTGGAGTGCAGGCGGTCCATCCACCGTGGAGTGCAGGCGGTTGGTCTTCGCGACGATGGGGTGTGGCCTGGAGCCCTCTACCTGTTTAGGTGGACAGCGTGCCTGGTCTTGTCAGCGATAGGGTCAGCCATGCTGTTAATGACAAAGCGTCATGGCTGCCTCTGCGGCTGTGAAACTGTGTGTTGTTTCTGAGCTTGTGGTCAGGTTTGCCCATCACTAAACATGTTATAGCTAACCTCTTGCACTCCCATTTAGACCAGCCTGCGAGCTCTTTAAATGTAAAAGCTGCGTATCATCCGGTTTTTGTGAAGATAGAGTATGTTTCTTAGCTCTACCATTAGCCTGAGTCATACAGTTCAGGCCTGTTGGATATTTATCTTTTACTGGCGGCCAGTTGGGAAGATTCTTTTACGCTGATGTGCATGCATGGCACTCTGAAGCTTTTCTGGACTCTGAATACTCTACTTCTTTGTCTGCACTGATGTTGAGGAGTTCAAAACTAACTCACTCCAGAGATATTTTGTCTACATAAAAAATGCTGAGGCCTGAAAATATCAGCAGGCCAGCTCCTTATCTGTGCAGGGCGGGTTTTGTTATTTTTGATGCTGCATGTGTGATTTTGAAAGGGGTTTGAGTCTGATTGGATGCTGTGAGCACCTCCCGCTCTTTACACCCATAATGGGTGCGTTTTTCTCCCACACACACCCCCCCCCAGAGATCCTTAGCACATGAGGGTAATAGCAAGTTCACCTGTGGCGGTCACCTAGCACAATACTAACAAAACCTCCTCACTCACTGGCTGAGCTGTCCACAGATGCATCTGTGCAGTAGCTAAGAACAAACAAAGGAAAAGCCGCCTGAATTTGCCATCCTCGGCAGGATCAATCGAAGACCGCTCGACGGCCAGCAATGTACCGAGGGACCGGTGTGCTTTAAGGGTTGTTGTATTTTCGCTGTTTGCGTTTGCTTCTGCATGCCCGTGTTTCCAGGTGCTGTGAGGCCGGCTTTATGTCAGTGTTAGCAGCAGGCACAGGTCTCCTCACCGCTCTAACTCAGTAAGCCAGTTACTGACACACTTTTGCCATTAAACTTCATTAATGTTACACGTTCACAACGGATATTTTGAACGGAGCAATGGCATTGGACGACAAGTTACGACGTAATGCTGAATAGGAAGAGAGGCTCTGTAGAACTGAGCATGCCGGCTGTTGCCTCAGAGACAGACTGGAAGCCGGAGCTACGTGACGGGAAGAGGATTCAAGGAAGCTTTCTGCACAAATGCTTATTGTCCCCTTCCCCTGAGTGTCAGATCACAACAGAGTGACATGTGGTGGATTACATTATTTTTAAGTGCTTTGCACATGTCCTTATCTCTGGTGGCTTGCATAGGCTAAACTGTACACATTACTGCGCATTATCCGTTTAAAAAGCTGGATGTCTTCACCAAAACAGCTTAGGTTATGTGTGTTGGTAAAAGGCATGGTCACGACGCCTGGCAACCCAGGAACTGGCAACCTTTTGGTCACGAATCCACTTCCTCAGTCACAGCCCTGCACTGCTGCACCAAATATCATTGGCTGTGATGTATGGGAGCGAGGAATTGGGAGGACACAGATGGGATGTGGGGGGTGGGGTGGGGGGTTTCCAGAGGATTTTTAACAAACAGACATACAGCCTGCGCTACAATATACAGATCAAAGAGCCAAGTAGTTGGAGAGTACGTTGTGGCCCTCGGCTGTGATGGAGCTCATGGCAGAGAAATGGAACCATCCGCCCCATGGCGAAACCTGAAACAGTGACCAGAAGAGGAACTTTATGGGAAAGCACACCCAGTCAGCAGACAGTAGACCACATGCAGAGATGAAGGCCCCATCGTCGGCAAACAAACTAATTTTGCATGCCTCTGTTGCGGTGTGTGTGTGTGTGTGTGTGTGTGTGTGTGTGTGTGTGTGTGTGTGTGTGTGCGTGTGAGAAGTCTGTTTTGCAAACTGACAGCGTCATTCTAGCGTTCCATCAGTTCCACCTTAATCTGTGGAATTGCCAGTCATCGCATGCGCCAGAGAGCAGGCAGCTGCGATTGGCTGATTGCTCCACACCTGATTTTCACTGAAATTAGCCACAGTGTAAAGACCAGGTGTGTGGAAATGTGTGGAGGCCGGAGAATGCGAGGGCCACTGGCCAGCTTCCCACGCTGGCACAAACGAGCACACACAGACGAACGCGCGCGCGCGCGCGTGTGTGTGTGTGTGTGTCCCTACCCCCACAACTCTCTCTCACACACACACATACACACAATGAAATATGATGGTTATTTCTGTCCTTGAAAGAATGTCTGTGTACTACAGTAGATACTTTTTTGCAGATGATTCATCCTGGTTGCCTTACGAGCTCAGGAGTGAGGGATTCAGGCAGGTATTTTTAGAGAGCGCTGGCTCCGGAATCCTGTGGGTGTGTGTGAGTACTACGGACAAAAGCAGAAAGTGATCCGAGACGCATTGTGACACCGGAGCAGAGAGTGACTCAGGAGCTCCTTATGTTTTACGCCTGCATTTGTCTTGGTCAGGCCCACAGACAAACAGCTTGTTCTCACACAGTGTGCCCAGAACTGCTTTGTGTAGATTTTTTTTTTTAGACACAGATAAATAAAATTACCTTTCTCTCGCAGCACGCAAGTGATATTAGTCATGTGAAAGTGGTGTGTGGAAAAATACAGCTGGTTCTGACTATTGATTGTCTGTGAACTTGGTGCACTGCACATAGCTGCTTTTACTAGTGGCCTGTTTTAGGAGTCAGGGAGTCAGACCTGTGACCCTTCACCCGTGAGTCAGGAGACCTCTGACCCTTTTGGGTTTCTAGGAAACTCTACTGGCTGGCTGCAGAGCCATGCAGCTTTAGCGGGGATTATATTTAGGTGATTTAGGAGGTGTAACTGCCGGATATTTTAGGCTGTGTGAAACACTGTCAGGGAGAGCAGAAGAAGAGAGGAGTGAGGACAAGGAAGTTTGACTGAGAGGATGTGACAGAGAGGCGGGGCTGTGTGTCAGGAGAGGGGCGGGGCTGTCTGACTGACAGAGGAGGGGAGGGACTGCCTGACATGAGAGAAGCAGGGTGTTCTGACTGACATGAGAGAGGCGGGGCTTGCTGACAGAAGGGGCGGTAGAGTTGTATGACTGACGGTGTATGAAAGAGGGGTGAGACATGTACACACAAGACTCTCATTGACTGAGAGGGGGCGGGCCAGAGTTGTCACATTGATGGGAGGGATGTGGTGGGTAGTTGAGGCAAAACATGAAAATGTATACAGGTTCTCAGTGTGGATATTTGCAGTCCAAGACTGTCAGCAAACCTTAATTAAGGATACAATTTCTTACTTTTCTGGTTTATTTCTGCTCTTGTGGGGATCCCCTTGTGGGAGCTGTTGGGAAGTGCTATGCATATTTCAACACAAAGCGTCGTTTTAGTCACAGAGAAGTGTCACATTGAACCCGTCCTTGTGCACGTTGCGGAGATGAACCGGGCCGATCCTGCCCTCCGTCTCTGGCCAGGCGTTATCAGAAACTAGCCGCAGTGTGGAGGCCCACCGGCTCCCCGGGTCCTGTGGGAAATATCGGGGAATGCGTCACGACGCATTTGTTCCGTGTCGGATTTACGGCCGTTGCATATGGCTGCGTGCAGCTGCAGCAGACCGCGGCCAGCTCAGCGCAGCGCCGCATTACAGCGGCGCTTCACCCCGAGGATAAGCGGCAGGGGTTCGGTCACGCGGGTTTTACGGCCGCCGGTCGCCCAGCTGGCTTTGCTGGTGATTCTTTCTGCTTTGGGAGTGGGGAATGGGAATTAGAGTGGGGGAGAACAGCCAAGGTGGGTCCCCCTGCTCAGCTCCCCCCTCTTTAAAATGCTGATTTGACTCTCCGTCAGCTTTCAATTACACATCTGTACACATGACATGACTACATTACTCAGCAGATCCCTTAGCACTCGCATAGCACATTTATAAAAAAAAGAAAGGATGTTTTCTGGAATCAAGTTAAGTACCTTGCCCACAGGTTCAACAGGAGTGTCCCACCTGGGAATCAAACCAGCAGCCTTTGGGTTACAGGGCCCACCTAGGAATAGAACTGACAACCTGCAGGTTACAGGGCCCACCTGGGAATAGAACTGAGAACCTGCAGGTTGCAGGGCCCACCTGGGAATAGAACTGACAACCTGCAGGTTGCAGGGCCTGCTACTTACTGCTCTGCCACACTGCTTCCCCGGTCCCTGTTCCTCCCGTAGACTGCGGGCCCCCGGGCTGGCGTGTTGTCGCAGCTGTCTGGAGGCTCTGCGGCTCCTCGCGTCGGGGATCGGGTTGCGAGGGGGAGCGGTTCCGGATCCGCGGCAGATAATCCCCTACAAGCTGTCACAGGGCCTCTGCCGCTCCCGGTGATTCATGGGACGGCTGCTGTGGCACCGGCGCCGCCACCAAGAGTTCAGGACTCTGCTGTCACAGATAAGGAGGATGAGACACGAGGAGGACCGAGCCACGGGCTGTCCCCCCCTACAGACACACACACACACACACACACACACACCAAAGCGCCGCTATCCCGTTCATTCAAAGTGACTTGCTGGAAACAGCCTGTATGGTACTGCTTGTATTGCACCGGACCTTGCCTTGCAGGGTAGGGTGGGGCTGTGTTGTCTGCGAGTTGTCATGGACACAGATTGTTCCCTTGCGAAAGGGGAACACTCCCCCCCCCCTCCCCCTGCGCCCCAGCTCCCCTCGCCGAGCTTGTGCAGTCCCTCTGGCACCCGTAACAGACCGTTTCATTGGCCTGACGGTGATGGACTTTGACGGCTCGTAACCCTGGAATTACAGCAGTTTATGCGGTGGGGAGATGCTGACAGTGACAGACCAACGGCATCAAAGCTGACACCCGATCGCTGGCATGCAGAAGCCGTTGCTGTGGGCTTCTCGTAAGTGTCAGAAGTATGTTTGAACTGAAATCCCAGTGTTAGGCCACGGGGCTGGGAGGCACCCAGTGAACAAGTAATAACCGGACATGAGCTTTTCCAGACTGACAGTATTTGCGTCAGAACAGCATACATCTATTCCAGAGAATCACACCTAAAGCTCTTAATGTTCCATGTTAAAGCATTCCTGCAATTAACTAATGTCAGTTGGAGCCCTAAGGTGTTTCACTTGAATGTGATTTATATTATACAGCTCCAACCATGGCGGACCTACAAAAACTGAGTCCATGTGAACTTACTTGTCTATCCCCTCTCCCAGAGTTTTTTGCCTTCTCCTGCTGATTGCAGCTTGCTACTGTTGACATCACTTGAGGTTAAACCGAGCGTGGCGGGTTGCTTGGGGGGGCGGGGTTGCGGTCTGGGGTGGCACCAGCGACCACGTCTCTAATGGACCGGGATGCGGAGGCCGCGGTTTTTAGAAGGCCGCCAGGCGCTTGACGACGCCGCCGAGAGATCACCGGTCTTTAAATCCCTCCCCTGGCAGCCTCTGGTTCTCGTATTAACTCGGGCCCATCGGGGAGTGGGGGGGGGGTGTTATTTGGCAATTACTTACGAGTGGCTTCTCCCTTCCTTTCCATTGGCTCACGGTGCATGCTGGGAGATTGCGGGGACGGTAATTGCCGGGCCCTGCCGTGGGGCGGAGTGATTGGAAAATGGAGTCTGGGGCACTCTCTGCAATCAGCAGAGGCTCTTCAGGCGAATGAGTGAAGCGCGGGGGACAGACAGTTTAGTCTGTCACTGCCGAGGCTGCTCTCCTGCTCTTCTCAGCTATGAAGAGCCCCAGCATGTCCCCTTGCTGTTTCTTAATGCACTCTCCGTAAAGTGCCTGCAGTGGCTCTGTTGGCAAAATAAAACACAGGGAAAGTTTTAGTTTGGACGTGCCAAGCAAAGGGGAATCGGCCCGGTGAGGCCTGTTAACCTGGTGTGTGCTTCATACGTCCAGTTGAATGCTTTTCCTGTTTAATTAACAGAAACAGCATACTGTATCCAGACGGATGTAGGACGCTGCACTGAAAGGAATAAAGGAAATCTGAGAAAGTTAAGTGCGCGTGTTAAGTGGTGATTGTTAAAGGCGAGCTTGATAATCTTCCACTAAGCAGCACTTCAAGGAGCTGGTGTTTATGGCATGAATGCAAGTCAGTGTAAATCACGAGTTAAAAAGCTGTGGTGCTACAGTTGGCTACCGCTCTGTGTTCCTCTTATATGTTGAGAAAGATCTGATGGCCCACAGTAACACTATGGAGTGGCTTACTGCTTTGAATGCATGACAAGGATGTCTTAAATCAAATACAGTGCAGCGCAAGGAATCCATTGGAACACAGAGCGCTTTGGGCCGAAGCTGTGTAATCTCCCTGATCTGTGGCGAAAGGCTCGTTCCCATAACCTGCAGCCCTGGCGGTGGCCATATGGTTGTTATTAAAGGGAGGCGAATTTCAAACGCATGCGTCACGGCACAGAGGGAGGGTAGAGGGAGCCTGGGACCGAAATGATGGATCCTCTCGCTGAACTGGTTGGACCGAGTCCCCCTCCCGGTTTAGGCATGGAAGGGGGGGGGGTCAGCCATTAGGAGGCAGGGAAGGGGGGGTAGAGCCGGCTTGTATGGTGACATCACTGTGGGTGAGGGGAGCAGTGTGACATCAGGCAGGCGGATGACCTCTCACCTATGTGAAATGATGCACACACTCCGTTGGGATTGTCCCAGAAGTGATTCATGACGAAACTAAACAGCAGTCCAACTGTAAACGGTCTTCATCCGGTCCCTGATTTCGCTTGAATATTCCTTGCTTTTGTGCCTGAAACGGGAAGCTTTTTGCATGGGCATCTGGACCAATTGTGACTGGGTTCTGACTGAAATGAAAGCGCTGGCAGCAAAATTTGTGGTGATTCATGAAGCTGTTGAGGGGAAAAAGAAAACAACTAATCTAATCTAACAACAGATTCTAATTCCAGGCATCCTCCGCTTTCATGTGAAATCCATACCAGTAGTGTTGCACAGTACAGTGACATCACAGCAGTCCTGATGGTTTTTGACCGAGATCCCATGGGATGGGTTTTGGTTTAGCTCTGGATGTCCCCTGATACGGTTCCCATAACAATACAGCTGTAAAAACACAGGAAATCTGCAGCCGTTTAGCCACATTCACTTACTGGGTATTGGAGGGCCTGTTAGCCAATGCTCCTCCTGTCTCCCGTACAGTGATTCATCAAGTTGTGACCGAGTCCCTCCCAGAATTCATTCACATGCTGGTTGTCATTTCAGTTTGGAATAAATTCAGCAGTTGACCTATCCACAGTGGGAAATACCTGTTCCTGCTTCTTCCTGCTCGGACGATATTAAGTGTGAAATGGCAAACTCTGCACAGTCCAATTACGATTCATATATTCACTGGACAAATTACTCTTAATGCAGCCCTGAGGGGCAGGAGTGAGGCCACGAGGCTTTTTGGGACTGTAAAATGGAGATAGTTACACTCGAACCCACGGGAATCAAACTGCCTCTTTGAAATGCCAGCTACGCGAATGGATACTTGGGCGACGCTAAGCGACGGGAGTTGAGCGCCTGAAGATGGCCGGCTCAGCCCTCAGGCACGCGCCAGCCCCGGGGGGGGGGGGGGGGGCGGTAGAGTTCCCTCTCAGGGTGATGCACGGGATAGCGGCGCGGTATCAAGGCTGCACGTTCGCGCCCGCGTTCGATCCTCCTCGTGGCCGCGGTACGGTGCAGCGGCGGTAAATCACTCGCCCGCGCTCCCTGCAGGCAGCGAGCGCGTGGAGACGTGCCCGGTGCACCGGGGGAACGGCTGTGCAGGTGGCGGTCGCAGCCCCCGCTCCTGTGCAGCGAAACAGGCTAATGGCCTTCATGCACGAGGTGCAGGTTTATGACGCTGCTGACACGGGGCTGGAGGAAAGAGGGCCACGGTGCCTCCCTCGTCTGTCTCACCGATAAGGGCGGGCAGAGAACGCTGCATTCTCCAAGCGGGGAACATCCTCGTTTGTCGTTTTGACCCAGGAGTCAAGGAGAGGCCCTAGACAGGCTCCTGTCTGAGAGCTCTGGAAGCTTCTACATCAGGAGCTCCTTGTTTCCACCGCAGAGAGAGAGAGAGAGAGAGAGAGAGAGAGAGAGAGAGAGAGAGAGAGAGAGAGAGAGAGAGAGAGAGAGAGAGAGAGAGAGAGAGAGAGAGGGAGAGAGGGAGAGAGAGAGAGAGAGAGAGAGAGAGAGGGAGAGAGGGAGAGAGGGAGAGCGTATCTGAAATGCATCTCCTCACACTCCGAATGCACTCCATTTATGGGGAGTGCTTTCAGGAGGCGTTGAGGTGAAAGTGTGGCCTGACAGACAAGCTTTGTTGATGTCGTTTGAGCGCGCTCAGTACGCGTTCATGCCTTAGCGGGGGGCAAGGCCATTTACCCCAAACGAGGGTACCGGGAGAGTGTACATAAGGACACAAAATGTAACCCGAAGGAAATGCAAAATGCAGCATAAGCTGCTGGAGAAGGCTGCATATTAAGCAGCACAAGCCAGCATATCCAAAAGCTCAAATTCTCAGCTGAGCTATTAACCCAGTAAGCTTACGCCGTCCTGTCTTTATGGCGCTCCAGTTATGTAAGTCATAGTAGCATGGAACTTTCCTTTTTTTTTTTTTTCCCTCTCGCTCACAAGAAATACTCCAAGGCCCATCGGGGCGTGTGATCTTAGGCCTGTAACCTTTGTGCTTATACAGTAATACTGGTTCCAGCCAGATTTTCTGACTGCCTCAGCCAGCATGTGTTCAGGAAAGCAAATTCCTTTTTTTATGGAGCTGATTATTGCTATCAGCGATGTGACTGACAGTGGCTTTACTGCAGTTTGTTGTTTCTCTGCTCTGAAATGTAGGCCAGTCTGGGCCTACTTTTTGTGGGTTGTATTTTCATTTCATTTCATGACACCGACCCGGGATCGGTTTTATTTTCGCCACATTTGTTTTCACACTGTAGCTGGGGGGTCAGGATAAGGGGTTAGTTAAACTAACCCTGGATCAGTTGTTCAGGAGCAGAAAGCAATTTTGTCCATCTTTGGGCTGACAGATACAACCTTGCAGGTGGGTAGGTCTAGACAGCAATTTTGTGCACCGTTGGGAGACTCAACCTACTTAAACTTAGTCAATCAAAGAAAACAAAGGCTTGCTGGCACCACAAGTAAAATTGTCTGCTGTAGGTGGTTTGCATGGAAGTGCCCAGATTCAGGCAGAAGCAATGAGGAAAGCTGCTATACTCATTAAGACAACCGGGGTCTGATTCTTAGGCTCCACCTACTAGTTGAGGAGCCAGCCCCAGAGGAGAGAGAGCTGTATGCTGAAACCCCTGTACAGTGCGTCTTATAACTGGAATATAACTGGAATACTGTGTCTTGTAAGTGGAATATGAATAAAATAAATGTGCAAATAAATAATTTCAGAAATCTTATAACACATGAGGAATGTGATAGTACATGTGATAGTAAATAAATTCATGAATGCACTAGTAACATGTGACAGTAAATGAATAGAGAATTCAGTGTGTAATATAATCAACAGAATAAAGGTGCAAAACTGCTGTGTAGCCAAGTCACCCTAAAGACTGTTAAATGAGTGACTAAGTGTTAATCACATATTTCCAAGTAAGGCAAGAAGGGGAGCACGCCTAATAAACTTCTCTAAGCACTGCAGCCCTACTGCATGAACAGTGCAAAAAGGGTACAAACCCCTCCGAGGATAGGTGTCAGTGGGGGGCGCCGGTTCGGCCCGATAGGGGTACGCTGGGTGGGGGGGGGGGGGGGGGGGTAATGCACCCCCTCTGCTTCCACGTGAGCCACACACATTCCAGCCAGCTCCTGCGAGAGAGACCTTACGTCCCGGCACCGGAATTTCCACCTCCCGGGCAAACCACATCACACCGGTCAGGTTCGAATTAAAGAGTGTGGGAGTTTTACTGGCGTGCTGGTATTCTGCAAAGTCCGACATCAAACGCCCGTGGCAAAGCTAGGAGGGGGGAGAGGGGGGAGGAGGAGGAGGAGGAGGAGGAGGAGGAGGGAGGAATGGTCTTTATTCACTCCCTTCTAGAACAATCTGCTTGTAATTACAGTGCGGCAGCAATCATTTCACAAGAACACATGCAAGTATGAAGCGCAGTTACAAGGACATTAGAGCACATGCTATTTACAGTGGAAAATGTTTGTCTCAAGGTGGTGATAGCTTGTACAACTGTGTTGAATCGTAGTGCCTCCGAAAACTAAAATGCGCCAAGTGCTATGATTGTATAACATAATGTTTCATTGGCCTGATCTTGGCAGGCTGTTATCAAGCACAATCTAGACACCGTCAGAACATAACAGATATTACAGTTGCTTTGGTAAAATGGAGCTGTCTTAAGTAATGTAAAGTGGTGTTCAGTGTTTTGTGTGCAATGGGGGACACATGTACGGTCAGAGGTTATTTCTGTATTTTGTTTGTTTATATGTGTTCAGTACATTCTGTATTGTTTTTACTTCATTTTTAATTTACATAAGCAAGAGCTTTAATTTCATGCTGTAGGCTTTTGTGTAATACACAGTGTGGTTACGTTAGAGTTGCACGTAAAACAGAGATATTAATAAGATCTATTTGAATCTTGTCAATCTGTCCATGGTGGCCCCTTTTCTTTAATGTCTTGTATTTCATAAATGATATAGTGTCAGTAGTCCCCAGTACTGATACACATAGCTAGCCAAATTTTTCTTTTTCACATCTTTCAACACTAACCATAGACTGTGAGCTTTTACATGTAACGTATGGTACAGTACATTTATCTAGGTTAAACAGGGACAGGTTTCCATTATAAACCTTTCAGTTGTGAAAGATGCTTTGAAATAAATGAACCCATGTCTGTAGGATGATGGAATAAGAATTCCTTCACCCATAGTTCAGACAGTCACAAAGGAGGGAATGTCTTGGCTTGGAAGTAGTATTTGAAGTGAGCGAAAAAGAGGATTTCAATGCTTTTTTATCTGCGCCGTATTGGCCTGTGATGTTGTCTGAGTGGAAAATATAACGGTCTACTCATTCATTTGCGGGGAGCAGGTGAAAAGAGACAGCCACAGTTTGATCGTTTGTTGCTCCCGATGCCGTGCGTAAGGTGAAGACCAAGGCAGCTGGCGTTTCTGAGACAGCAGTGTGAGGACTATGAGGACACCGTGCACCAGACTGAGGCGTAGCAAGCATTCCTTCACCTTTATGCCAGCTGTAGTAATGTGTAAGGCGTGTTAAGTAGTAAATGTGAAAGGTGTGTAAAGCAGTAATGTGTAAGGCGTTGCAGGTCACTCCTGATGCCACTAAGCAAATGAAAAATGTAAAGTCAGTTGAGTAATACATGGGTTGGATGCCAGGTCCTTTTTCTTCTTTCTTGGCAAGGAGCGAAAAAAATGTCAAACACGCTGCAAAGTATCGGAGGCTGCGAACGTCAAAGCCGGCGAGCTCCTCCTTCACGATTCGCTGCCAGCGTCCGGAGCTGCTGAACTTTGGCAGGAGTTCGGACTCGGGATCGACGTGAAGGGGATCGCAGATAGCAGACAGGAGAGTACTCTGGGAGGCGTCTAACGCGGGTGCGCTACTACGAGGAAAGCGTTGCACAATGCATAGGGTTATGTCATACACTACAGATGTAAATATTCACCGGGTCGTCACACAGGAGTGGCAATGTAGGCACAGCGAATCAGCGCTCAGTGTTAAAAGAACACTTAATACAGTGTTAACAGAAAAGGAGAGAGAGAGAGAGAAGGAGGAAGAGAGAGGACATTAAGGAGTTTGTGTGACCACAAGACCGTGTTTCTGCAGACTGCTTTACATAATCCACACAATCTGGCCTCTATCCAGTCTGACCCCGGTACACTTCGGGCTTAACTTCGATTAAAGACCTTAAGCGAATGTAACGTTATTTCATCACTTACACAATACTTTTTCAAACTCATAATGGTGTGCAAGAACGGAGGATAATGTACGGAAGTCTGCCGTGCGGAGTGAAGGGCAGAGTGCGCTGCTGTGAGGCTGACTGAAAGGCCGCGTGTGCTCGTTTTAACACGCCTCACCGAGCGCTGCGCGTTCAGGGAAAAAGGCCTCCTAGCTTTTATTTACGCAGCAGAGGGCTTGCGCAGCCCTGGGTTCAAACTTCAAGAGGCGCTATTACGCTGAAAGCCTGGGCTAACTCTCAGTCCTCAGGGACTGCTGAGAGCGAGGGGTTCCCACACACTCTGACAAAGCACTCACGCTCTGAGCGCACACACATACACACACTTACACGCACGCATATGGACGCACGCACACACACTCTCACACACAAACTGTGTAAACATGCAGACACACAGTTTACTAAACACGCAGTGCAAACATGGTCTCACACACATACACGCACGCAGAAACACACACATACTCTGACTACATGGACTCTTATCACACATATTCACACAGTGCAAACAGAGTGTCTTACACACACACAGCAAACACACAGTCTCTTAATGCACGTACACACACACAGTGCAAACAAAGTCTTATAACGCACCGCACACACACACACACACACACACACACACACACACACACTGTCTGGTACTATGCGCATGCGTGCCCACACACATGCACGCAGGGAGACAGCAGGCCCAGTCAGTGTAATTAATGTGCCCGCCGTGCAGGGCGGTGACTCATCACGGCTCCGCCGGCAGCACACACGCCTGAACGTGCTTCACGGGAGCACACGCGGAAGCACCGTGGAGCTGCCCCACACAGCGAGAGGGTACTTACACAGATAAAGGCCGCGCAGCGCACACACAGACACTCTGTCTCTCTCTCTGCCTCTCTCTCTCTCCCTCACACACACACACAGACACTCTGTCTCTCTCTCTGCCTCTCTCTCTCTCTCTCACACACACACAGACACTCTACCTCTCTCTCTCACGCGCACACACAAACACACACTCTATCTCTCTTACACACACACACTCTGACACAGACACACACAGACTCTCTCTCTCTCTCTCTCTCTCTCTCTCTCTTTTTCACACATGCACACACACACACACACACACACACACACACAGACACTCTACCTCTCTCTCTCACGCACACACACACACACACACACACACACACACACACACACACACACACACACACAGACACTCTACCTCTCTCTGTCACGCGCACACACACACACACACACACACACACACACACACACACACACTCTATATCTCTTACACACACACACACACTCTCTGACACAGACACACACAGACTCACTCTCTCTTTCACACATGCACACACACACTCTCTGACACAGACACAAACAGACTCATTCTATCTCTCTCTCTCTTTCACACATGCACACACACACACACACACACACTTTCTGACACAGACACTCTCTCTCTCTCACACACACACACACTCTCTGATACAGTCACACAGACACTCTTTCTCTCTCTCATATACACACACACTCTCTCTCTCACACACACACACACACACTCTCTGACACAGTCACACACAGACACTCTTTCTCTCTCACACACACACACACACACACACACACACACTCTCTGACACAGTCACACACAGACACTCTTTCTCTCTCTCTCACACACACACACACACACACACACACACACACACTCTCTGACACAGTCACACACAGACGAGCGCGCTCGCGCGTACGCGCAGCAGCAGACAGCGGGAGCCGCTCCGTGGCAGCGGCGCGGCGTATGCAAATGAGGTGCAAGCAGGGTGTGAGAGCGCAGCTTACATGCAAATGAAAGACCTCAAAGACAGGGGTTATAAATAGCAGCTCAGCGTGGCTGCCTCAATGAACTCTGCGCTTTCTCTTAAAGGGACAGGCTGCCCGTAATCTGCTCGACGCACACACACCAGAAGCAGAGCGACAGCTTCTCTCCTCTGTTTGAGTAATGTTTTTGCACTGGCTCTCGATGTGAACATTATCAGGACGGAGGTGTTCAAGAGGCGCGGAGAGGAAGGTGAGGTTAACGTTGCACAAGTGTAAGACACGGCTGAACACGCATGTGGGCGACCCTCCTTGCGTGACAGCGTTTAGCGTAATATCATTTTCCTACAGGAAGAGATTATCTCCGACACCCTATAGCTATTTATTTCGCATTGTTGAAGTCTGAGTCTGACTGGGCAGACAGTGAGAAGGCTCATAAGATAAGGCACAGGAGGTGCTAAGTGATACGCTCTCGTAGTGTTCATCTCCTGCATGTTGAGCGTGATTCAGCCCCATTTTGAATGCTCAGATTTACTTTTTCTAAAGGTTGAAGGAAGGATATGAGTGATTTGGAGCTCGAGCGGGATGGCCGGTGACCTGCAGGGCAGCGGACGTGGGGCGGGGAGGTTCACCACGTGATTGATGCGTGACGTCTGTGTAGCTTCAGATTCAGCAGTTTCTCACCCCCGTGCCAAACCTGGTGCAGTGTCACTTCAAAAGCGCTGACAAATGGCTTGGAAGACACAGCCACAGATTTTATGGACCTGATACTTTCCAGTGTGGCCTTGCAAGCACAAAAAGAAATCAAACTGAAGCTCAGCCACTGAAGCTCTACAACTTTGTTGTAGATACATACAGGGATATTGCTGAAATGACACAACTGGGAAAGACAAGAGGAATATCTTCATTTCTGTACAGCACAACAATGATAACAAAACAATATTATTATGATTATTTTCCTTATTATTATTTTGATTAATAATAATAATAATGATAATAATAATAATAGCAGCAACAAAAGTAACAACGATAATAATAAGCTACAACAGTATCAGTATCATAAGAATTATCATGATTGAAATGAAATCATAATCATCAAGATCATGAGCATAATGTGTATATCTCCATGGTAAGATGTTGGCAAGCTCCCAGCATGCATAGTAGTCTTTCCATTGCTTCTCCTCAGGCTAGACTGTGGGATTACACAGTCATTGCAGGGTTTCTTATTGGCCTTTCTGTGGGGCTGTTAGGAGGTTTTCCATCCCTCTGTGAAGTGGTATCCATGGAAATTTCACCCCTTGTTTACTTCCCCCGGAGAAAGTCCTTCCCAGAATTCTCCTGGCGGCAACAGTGTCCAGGTGTCAGGTTGGCTGGCGCACACTGTCATTTCTTTCTTTTTTTTTATTGGACAGCTGTGCCGCCTCGTTAGGTTTATGTGCCTGTAGGTTATGCTGTGAGAGCTGCGCTCACAAACCGAGAACCAGTTACAATCAGGACATATGACATATGGGCAAACAGGAGCGCTCCCCACAGCTCTCAGATACCTCAGGTTTCAGTTGCCGGGAAGGATGTGGCTGGGTAGCGGCTCCAAGCGCTGACCCCAGATCAGCTGTGTGTAAAATGAATGGGCTGAGTGTCAGAACTGGTTTAAGCTGATCGGCGGGACTCGTAAACAGCGCCATCTGCCCTCTGCTGTGCAGATTTCAGTTATACCTGTTACCTTCAACCAGCACACTCCTGTCCTTTAGAGTTTATTTCAGCTGTCCAGCAAATAGTTGTCCAGGATTCCTTTCTGTTCATAATCACAACTGTTCTTTATTGAGACAAGTTTATTTTATGCGTCTCAGGATGGCACAGACAATTACTATTTAAATCCTGTTTTTTATAGTCAGACTATTATAGTGGCACAGCGTCATTTTATATGAAGAATCCTTCCTTTTGAGCTAATTGTTGCTCTGCAGGGGGAAAACCAGAGCGACCCGGGGCGGGTTTTTGTATGTACAGATTGAGGAGCGGGGATTGTGGGTTCTACACACGCTCTGTGGCGTCTCTCGGGAGCGCAGCGGAGCTTTGAAGATGTTGGGGTGGATGTAGAAGCAGACTTACTGGACCAGGGAATCTCAAACGTTCTGCTGGCATGCTTCCATTTCGTTTTTTTTGCTCCGCTGGTTTGAAGCGCCGCCTCTCCCGCCGCCCGAGATCCAGTTCTCTGCACGGCGAAGACTGTGGATTTATTGAGGGACTGTCCGCGTTTTAAAACTCTCGCACACAAGTTGTCATCTGCGATTTCTGCACGTTGCCTCATTCCGCTTAACCACGTGGTTTTCTTAAGCACCGCCACTAAGCCGTAGCGTGCACTTATCAGCAGTCTCTACGTGCTCAGATATTTTAAGCCACTATTTCATTGCAAGAGGAACACTGTAAGTCAGTTTCGTTTGATGTTTGGTTTCCTGTTGTCATGGTACAAAAGTGTAATGCCGTGACCAGGCAGCTTTCTTGCTAATTGTTGTAAAATTTACGCTTGGTAGGCCCCCTTACAGGGGCATTGGGGGTTCATGGGGTTCAACTGAAAGGGACATTTCTTAAATATATTGAAATGTGTCATATGTAACAAAAATGCCAAATGTTTTTCCAGTTACCTCTATTAGTTTGAAAATTCTGTACATTTCACTCTGCAATATGTATCATAAACTGTGTATGTGAGGGCAAAAATAACTGATATATTTGTATAAGCTCATGTGAAATACTGATTCCTTGCCATTTTGATTTGATATGTGCCACGCTGTGTGGCCTTGGTGTTGTTGTGGAGTTTCTTCCTCTCAGTGAGATGGAAACTCAGGACAGACTCTCAAGTGTTTTGGGATGATCAGCTCCCTCTCTCTGGCCTTCGGCTCGCCCGTTCTTACCTCATCAGCCTGCGACGGACGGCGACCCTCGCCTGGGCAGAGGCCTGCCCCCCTGTCAGGCGCGTGGGCCGCTCAGATGGCTGCGGGCGTATCGATCCTGGCGGGAGGCAAGGGGGGTGGATGGGAGTGCGATCGGACAGTCTGACGGGAGTTTGACACTGGGGAGGCGGGAATGTATGCTCTCTCTGGCAGAATGAAAACCCACGCTGTTCCTCAGCCAAGAGCAATCATGGGAGCCCTACTATGTCTGACTGCAAGCCTGCTCTTCTGTATATTACTGCTGCTGTTAATAGTAATGATAATACTGCTCCAGATACTGCCAATAGTAACAATCCTACTACAACAATTGCTAATACAGCTAATAATAACAATACTGCTACTCTTACTATTACTAATAATTTCATTGCAATCATTCTTCTTATTCCTATAACTACTGTCCTTGGCTTGAAATGAGAGAGATAATAATATTGATGAAAATAATATTATTATTACTATAATTATCATTATTATTAACAGCAACAATAGCAATGGTGATCGTAACAATTATGATCACCATTGCTAATAATAATCATTGTCGTCTTTAGTCAGGGTGTTGATGATAATGAATGATAATATATGTTGATGATATGAATTGCTAGCATCTCTGTAGTGCCTTTCCGTGGCCTTAAACATCAGCAACAACCAGTTTCCCAAGTTGTCTGACTTGTTAGCAGTTCATCTCTGCTCAGCAGAAGAGAACAGCACAACAACAGATTCTAAGAAACGCTGTCGCCTCGTGCCTTTTTTTTTTCACTGGAACGCGAGGAAAAAAAGTGCCTTTTTCACAAAAGCGTTCCGAGCAGAGTTCAGGCCATCTGCAGCGGACGGGAAGGCGAGGTTCATTCAGCGCCGAAGAAAGGAGCCGTCAAAAACCGCCCCGGGAGGCCGCCGGCATCAACCTGACCGCGGAGGAGAGATGGGGCTCCGTGGAAGCGGGCTTTCTCAGACCGCTGAGTGTCCGGAGCACTGTGTGTTACCGCGGCCTGTTCGGTGCGGAAACCTGAGAATAGCTCCCATAGCCGGCGTGTTCACTCTCAGCCCCTGTGAAAGCTGATATGTCGGAGTGAGTAGGAGAATTGAGCTGAGAGCGCTGTTATCATTTCATCTGAGTGATAGAGTAGAATGAGAGAAGAGGAGCTGTAAGTGGTGTGTAATGGATGCTAATGTTTTACTAGTTGACTACAAGCTTCCAGCCCTCTGTTCTCTATTAGCCATATAGAATCTATGGTTTTTTTTGGCCAAAAAATGAAGATGATTAAAAATGTTGCTGAATGTAGTGATTCTCTGTAATATATTAGCTAGAATCATAAACACCTTTAAAATATGTAATGCATTATTCAGTGGTTGTTATATTCTGGCATTTTACTGCTGAAAGCAAGGTATTTTACTATAAAATTCTCTTCTCTCTGTTGTTATTCGGTGGTGTGTGTGTAGTAGGCAGCCTTATGCTGCACAAGTGACTCCAGCCAGTGAGACACGCTGCCCAAGAGCTGCCTGGAGCGAACAGCAAGCTCATTGGCGCAGAGTAACTCCCCCCCGCCCTTATCTATTGATCTGTGACATAACCGCCCTGCGGTAGTAATGATGTCATCGGCAGCCACTCGCTCTCCGTGGTGACCTTGGCGGGTCCAGTCTGCCGGTAGTCCTCGGTCAGAACTGAGCGAGAGAGCCAGGCTGCTGATTGGCCAGGCTGGCTGGTTGCCGTGGGAGCCCGAAGAGTGGGCGGAAGAGAGCAGATTGGGGCAGATCCCGGGGGGGGCTTGAGGATTCCTATTGCAGTACCTGACTTACACCTGGTGATTGTTGGGTTCAGGTGTGGCGCAGAGATTAGGGAATCTGAACGTCGTTGGTTTGAAACCTGGGCGGAGCACTGCAGTTATACCTACGATGCAAGTACCCCCATATTGCTTCATTATGAATATGAAAAAACGTAAGGAGTTTAAAAGGCCACTGTTAAGCAAAAATCTGATGTCATGACCCTTGACACTCAGGGTCTTAATCAGTGCTCATTTGTTCCCTCTCTCTCCACATCAATGGCAAATCACACCACACCCTCACTGAACTACACTATATGGACAAAAGTATTCGGACGACCTGACCATTACACCAACAGGGACTATAATGACATTGTATTCAAATACATATACTTTAATATGGAGTTGGTCCCGCTTTTGCAGCTATAACAACTTCCACTCTTCTTGGAAGGCTTTGCACAAGATTTTGGAGTGTTTCTGTGGGAATTTGTGCCCATTCATTCTGTAGAGCATTTATGAGGTCAGGCACTGATGTTGGATGAGAAGGCCTGGCTCGCAATCTCAGTTCCAGTTCATCCCAAAAGGTGCTCGATGGGGTTGAGGTCAGGACTCTGTGTGGGCCAGTCAAGTTCTTCCACACCAAACTCATCAAACCATGTCTTTATAGTCCTTCCTTTGTGCACTGGGGCACAGTCATGTTGGAATAGAAAAGGGCCTTCCCCAAACTGTTGCCACAAAGTTGGAAGCATAGCATTGTCCAAAATGTCTTGGTACGCTGAAGCATTAAGATTGCCCTTCACTGGAGATAAGGGGCCTAGCCCAAACCCCGAAAAACAGGTGTGGCCAAATACTTTTGTCCATATAGTGTACACTGCAGCCCGTACAGGTCTACTGTACCTTGCTCTGCAGCATTACTGTAACTGTAAATATGCCCCCTCTTACCTTGCTCGGCTGGGGAAGTCCTGTTGAGTCACCCAGCCCTGCATGGCCTTGACGGACAGATAAGGGTCACGCGTCTGCGAGACGCTCTCTTGCCCGCTTTATGGCCTAATTGATTCTGAACACGAAACCCAAGTTCTTGGAAATTCCCGTGCACCCCTCTCCTGCTGAGGCTGTGCCAGGGGGGCGGGCAGAGAGCCAGCAGCACGGGGTTCAGGGAGTCAGGAGGGGTGCCGAAACTCCCTCGCCGCCCGCGGGCCACCCTCTTCCAGGGGCTCCGGCTGTCACAACCCATGTCACAAACTCCGTCACGCATATTGCCTTACTCCTCTGTCATGCATCTCGCATGAGCGTGGGAACCTTATATGTTGTGTAAAAGCGGAGTTGCGTAACTGGCTTGGCCAAGAAGGTGGCGGCTTTGACGTGACTACCTCTTCTGGGGAAAAACATTGTGGGGAAAAGGCACTGCTGCGTGTATTTCTGTGGGATACCGGCGAGCAGGGTGTCCTGCCTGGTGTCTGTGTCTTCCAGGCCTTGGTGTCGTTGTGTGAGTATGCACACAGACTCTCTCTCTAAGATCTTCTCTGCCCCCCCCCCCCCCCGACAGGGAAGGAGGAACACAGAGAAGCTGGTGACTTGAATGAGAGAGCTGGGGGGAGGATTGGGGTGGGGGGGGGTGGGGGGGGGATAAAGTACAGGGAGGTCATCCTCGTGGAGCGCTTTAATTCGTCTGTCACGCACGGCACCGCTTTGAAGTGAGAGCCTTGTGCTCCGGCTGATATGAGGTGCCTTTATGCACAGCGGGGCTGCTGCGAAAAGCCTCTGAGGGCTGTCTGCGCCCTGCCTTTGACTGTAAATAAAAGGATGTCCTTCCGTCACGGCTCTGCCCCCCAACTCCGCCCCACCCAGCTCATACATTCCCACCAATCAAAATGCGCTTAGTGGATGCAGAGCCAGAGACTGATGCCGCCGGCTCCCATCTTTTGAGGCTCTGAAGCACCGCAGACCCACTTCAAATGTAAGAACTACACATTGGTAGCTACTATGTAGTGTGTGTGCAGTGTGACAAAGTATCTGCTCATACAATCAGCTGCATTATGGTCCCATCTTAGCAGTATACTAATGTAGGTTATTGTATATTTTTTCAACTGAAGGATTTGATGGATTTTAAGAATTTTAATGTAGTCTTCCCTTATGACAGCTTTGTGTGGTGTTTGTCAGTGACAGTGTGGTGCAATGGTTAAGGAGCTTGATTTCTAGTAGGTTCAGTTCCCAAATGGGACACTGCTACTGTTCCAGGTACATATGTAATGGAATCTATACGATGGGGCGTAGTTGCCATGGTGTTGCAGGCATGGTTTTGGTGTAGCGCTTCACCCCGGGCGTTTAGTGGCAATGCTAATGCTAATGCAACACGCCGCGTACTCCCGGGTGAGGTGCAGGCCTCCGGTAGCGCCTCGTTTGCGGGGCTCAGCCTGTCAGAGGTGGGCCTTATCGAAGGCCCCCGGGCCTCTCCAGCAGAGGGACAGAGCCTGCTCCCTCCTCCTTCCTCCCTCCCCCCGGCTCTGATGTCTCGGTGCGCGGCCGGCGGGCTCACGGGTCAGAGCGCAGTCAGAGCGCAGTCACGGCGGTGGGCTCCCTCTGTTTATTCAGGCAAGGCAAACAATGCGGCCTGCTTGTTCAGACGCACTGCCAGTCTCAAGGTCCTCGTTAAAGAGCCTCTCACAGCGCATTCATGGAAGGGTTCTGCCTCTCTCCCTTCTTTAAAAGTGCCAGTCAACCATTCAAGGATTCAGACTGGCTTTGTTGGCTTTTCAGGAGTTATCCAGTGTTACTAAAGCACTTAAAACACAAACACAATAAAAAAGGACAATGTGAGTACAATATAGAATACAAATAAAGCAGACACTCGTCTGCTCCTTAAAGTCTGCTTTGGAGAAGACAGGCATAGTAAGACGATAAACTTAGGCAGCAAAAGAATATTTTTAATATTACTGATATTTAGCCTTCATTATTAATTACTCAGAGATATATTGGTATATTCAGGAAGATTACTAATATTGCTGTCCTGATCAGAAATGGTTTGGAATGATCATTAGTATATTAGTAATATTAACAGCATTGTATAATTACATAGATGGAAATTGCAAGGTATGGTCTGTAATCTTACTAATATCACAAAACACTGGCTAGCAGTGATGAGCCATATTAGCCGCAATTACATTAGTTATTAATTCCATAACAGTTATTACATTGTAATTATTAATTACGTAGTTGGAAAGGGCTAGGGATGATCAGGAATATTACTTATATAATGATTATTTCAGCACTTTTTATTAGCGGAATTGATATCCAGCGCCGTAATGATACTGCATATTAAGGGAAGGAACTCAGGAAGCGTGGCAGAACGTTGCACAGCAGTTTTTCAGCAGTCCCTGCGAGGCGGCCCAGTTCTGAGGGTTTTTTGCCTGACCTTCTCGGGATAACCGTCTGTCAGACAGTATGTCAGGCTCGAAATATTCTGGTGCCCGGCCAACAGTAATCAGCTGCTGGTTGCCGGCGGGGTGGGGGTGGGGGTGGGGGGGGGGGGGGGGGGGGGCGTTGGTGGCAGGGGCTGCCCAGAAATGAGCGGCCGTAGGCGGACAATGAGAGGTCAGCAGGCCCGGCCGTCCGTGAAACCGCAGAGGGCCGTGACGCCGCGTCGCGTTACCGCCTACCTGGAAATGTGTGTTCGCCACGACCCTGTGGGGAAACCCCTGTCTGCTCCCGGGCCAAATCAGTAACAATCTCTCAGTGTGCTCTCAGGGGTAAAGAAGGAATGCTTGCGTGTGGGTGGGAAGGCTGGCACAGGCCACTTTGATTGTTTGATTGAACAAGTTTCGGGTTGAAAATGGTGACCTGACAGTGGTGTCCCGCACCCTCATCACCCTGTGTGTCACAGTGTGTGGGATCACGCCCCTATACCCACCCTCAACTCCCCTACCCCCCTCCCATCTGTCCTTGACTACTGAAATGTTTACGCTTCAATAGTGGACTGTTTGGGCCTTAAAGTGCTGATCGGGACATTCAGAGGGGATAAGATTCCAGGAAAGTATGTGGGAAGACTGGCAGGGCCAATCTTTCTTTCATGAAGGCAGCGGGGCCGAAGGGGGAACCAAAAAAAAAAAAAAAAACGAGATTCTTGTTTACTGCTTGCGGTCGTGAAACGCGCACCATTTCACCCCGTCAAGACTTTCGATGGAAACTTTGAGTTCGCGCTAATCTCAACAATATGTGTCCACTGTGCGGGAGCAGACGTGTGCCGTGTGAGGGCTGGCGTGCCCTACCGGCGAGCTCAGTGTGAGTCACGTTCATCGTGTGAGGGGTTTCTCTCCGGTGATTTTATTTGTCCAGGAGAAGTTAAACACGTTGTTGCTCTTCAAATGTTTCTTTTTTATTGAAGGAAATTGACTAGGATGAATGTGGTGTGCTTCGGCCGTAGGAGGGATGCATGTGTTGAAATGTTTTACTCTTGTCCTGTAGGTTCTAACCTGGGTAGAGGAGATTCACCTCAGGTCAGAGCAGTGTCATGTCTCTCTTATCTCTCTCAGACTGGTTTTACAGGTTCATTCAGGATTCTCATGTAGGGCTTTCTAAGAATTACAAGAGGAGCTGTGTGTGTATATGTGTGTGTGTGTGTGTGTGTGTGTGTGTGTGTGTGTGTGTGTGTGTGTGTGTGTGTGTGTGTGTGTGTCTGGGTGTGCCTGGCAGAGTGATGGCCTCTTGATTGTGTGTGTGCACATGTGTGAGAATGTGTGTGTGTGTGTGTGTGTGTGTGTGTGTGTGTGTGTGTGTGCTTGTTTACATAAATGTGCATGTGTGTGGACACACACAAGACTGCACTTTAGGATTGAAAATCATGTGTGTGTATGCTAAATTGAGAAGTCGCAATAGGTGGAAATTATTTGATGTCCTGCCCCTGGTGGACAGTTGCAGAATTGCAGCACATCTAATGGATTAATGTATCGATGTAGTTTCTTTTGAAATTTGTAGATTTAATAGCAAGCCTCGCAAAATATTTGAAACAGCTGAATCTCTGTTTTGCAGTGGGAATGCTACTTGTGGTCACCACTTGCGGTTACACATTGCACAGCATGGATCAATTTAAGATGAATCTGAAGAATTTCAGAGATTTTTTTGTAGTTTGCACTGTATTATAAATTGCTGCAATAATACCCATATGTGAACTTGCGCACAGCATCGCAGGCATTTTGCTGGTCACCTCAGTATTTCCTAGCAGCGGGGTAACTGCTGATTTGCATCAGCTGCGTTGAGGGATAATTTCTCCCCGCGCCATCCGCCGCGCATCAGTCAGGCAAAGCCAATTACTCGCGTGATGCATGTACTCCAGCCCCTCTAGTCCTGGAGCGGGGGATTGAATTGCAAAGCAGTAAGGATCAGACGACCCCCCCCCCCCCTCTTCCCCCCTTCCCCGACCCACCGGACCCCCCACCCCCGCAGTGAATAGAAAAACACGGTGTCCCTACAGAGAGGTTGCAGTGTACACAGACAGGCTGCCGTCTGCTGCGCGCGCACACCGCACCGAACGTTCGCGGAAGCGCCGAAACGGGCGCGTTTTGGTTCCTTTGTCTGTGTGCCGGGAGGACGCTGCCGCCACGCCGCACGCTGTTTTTGCCGGTACCGCCGGTGTGTCTGTCTGACTCTCAGGAGGGATAGCAGGTAGGGTTTCAACGATTTCATTGGGCACCTGGGGAAAAGGAGGAGGGGCTTCAGTGGGACACTTTATGAAAGGAGAGTGAATCACATCCCTGTTCGTGGGGGTTTGATTATTTTGTGAGTAAAGACAATGGGGCTTCATAAAAGTAGAGAGTTCAATTCATGCAAATTCCTGAGGGATTACTTAGGGCAGATTTCATTCCAGCAGCAAAAATGTCTCAGTATTCCTAAGTGAACCCTTGGAAAGTGTTCAGGTGGACATACCAAGTATGCACCAGGTAAATGGACCCTACAGGCCTGGCTTATAATTGCTTGGAGTGTCCAGCTAAATGCTCTCCCTGGCTTTTGTGTAGGACTGCCTGAGATGCCTCAAAGATTTGGCTGTTAACACAGCCACAAGATGTCTTTTGATTGTTAGTTTGTGTTTGTTCACTGGAAGTGGATGTTGTGTGGCAGCAGTTAATGAAAATTACACCCCATTTTTAGTAATTACGAGGCTCATGCTGCCGTCTTCTCCAAGCGGAAGGGAGAAGACACTGGTGGGAATACAGTAGAACCAAACAGGTGAAGGAACCACAATGAGCCACTGAGTTTGTCTCTGTTCATCGTTGGTTGAAAACTTGACTGCGCGCTTTGGCTGTGACTTGAGAGAGCTTGTGTGTCTTGTCTTGAGGTGTGAGCTTGTCACACCTCCGGATATTGCTGAAGACACAAATAACTGGTGATCTGGTGATTTTCCCAAGATGGGAATTGGGTAGTTTTTCTTTTCTTTTTTTGTGAGAATTTGACGTATATTTTTTTGCGTTTTGTTCATCATTGACTTCAGTGGCACACTGTGGTGAGAAGGAGAGGGTTCCCTGGTGGAGTGGATAGCATGTTGTCCTGGGGCTTGGGAGGTGCCTGGTGGATGGGGTTATGTTGTCAGAGCAGGTAGAGATTGCTTCGGTGCCCCCATGGTACCCTCTGGTGCCCTATACCCAGGGACACCAGCTGCGGGCCGGCACCCACCTCATGTGGCGGGGAGAGGGCGGAGTTTCCCAGCAGGAGGCCCAGTGTGTGCCCCTGCGCAGGGGGGAGTGGCTTGATCCAGTGGGACAGAATGTGATGGGTCAGGCCCTGAAGTCACGGCCGATCGATTAAGTCCTGATCGTCGATTAGGGGAATCAAGAAATCTCATGAACAGCTCACATGGCTTTTAGTCTTCTCTGTTCCACTTCTGTGCCCTGCTGAGAGTTTCTGTTGCTGAGCTCAAAACCCAAAGGTTGCTGCTTTTATTCCCAAATGAGGCATAGCTGTTGCCCCCATGAGTACCCAGTTAATACTGACTCGACTGCATCAGGAAAGAGGAACAGTTGTTGCAAGGCTAATCTCACCGAGAGGGATAGACGGTCACTTAACAGGATAGTTGCTAAACCCATGAAGCAACGGCCTCAAAAATTACCACAGAACTGAATTATACCTCTGTGACCCAGTCTCAACAAAAACCACATTGTGAGCTACACAAAGTTGATATTTATGGTAGGGCTGCTATTTGTAAACAGCTTGTAACCAAGGCTAATACGCAACAATGCACAACCTGGTATAATGAGCAAGAAACCTGGACTTCTGAGTCCCTCTGAAACCTTCTTTCTGAGTGAAAGAAAGTAATATGGTCTGATTAGTTGTCCTCTGGTATTTTTCCTACATCTGGATATGTTTATATTTGGAAAAAGCCAAAGGAAGCCTTTGACCCACATTGCCCGTTAAACAGGGTTGTGGATCTGTTATGGTATGGGCAGCCATGTCATGGGAGTCATTGGGTCTAGTTATTACTCTGCGTGGTAGAATTACAGCCAAGGAATACAGAGCCATTTTAGGCGACCAGGTGCACCCTATGGTGCAGACATTGTTCCCTCAAGATGTTCCCATCTTCCAAGATATTGACACCCATAACGCCCCCAGACAAACTGCTAAATGGATTCAAGAGTGGTTTCATGAACACCAGTCAAAGACGGGGGCCTTCACAGTCACCAGATCTAAAATCACTAGACCTTCATCTCTCAAAGAACTGGAAACTCTCCATCTTGAAGAGGGGTCAGATATGCCACTAGAATCAGTTCAAAACTTGGATTGCCTAATTCCTTATTAGTTAATCAATATTCATGTATTGTTTGGTGCTCATAGTTTTCATTATTTGTGTGCCTCCTGTTTGTTCTCATATATATATATATATATATATATATATATATATATATATATATATATATATATATATATATACACTCCAATACACATATATACATGTATTAGATACATATACACATGTGTTTTATTTAGAGTCTGTCCTTCTGCCTGGCACACAGTGCTCATGTGCTTTTGTTTCGGATGCCAAGTTGCCTGTGTCATCCTGTTTGAAGGGCTTGGCTGTGTTCGGGGTGTCAGAGCGTGGCTGGGGCCTGTCTCTGCTTGTGTTTCCGTCTGAGATGGGTCTACACGCTGTGAGAGGGCTCTCTCCTCAGTGGGGTTTCCACCGTAGGTTTTTGACGTGTGCGCTTGGGTAAACGGCGGCGGTTTCGCTCACAGACGTCGGGGTGCCGTGGCTACAGCTGTTTGAACTATTCTTCCTGTGGAAGCTCTGCTGCTGAAATGTAGTGTTTGTGAAAGGGTTCTTTTTTTTTCGTGAGGCTTCAGGCCGGGTTTGGCATTTCCCTGCCCAGGGAGTGGATTCTCTGCCCAGTTTCTCCTGTAGCTTCCAGCTGTTCCTGAAGGGTCAAGTCCAAGTAAGTAGAGTGTTCTAGGATGTTCCTAAATGACATCACTGTGTCCGTCTGTTGCAATGACTTTGTAATGTCAACTTCCTGTTTAAAAAGTAGTCTTCAAAATACACACGTATTGCAAAATACACAAAATACACAGGGTAGATGGCCATTACTAACATATAGACGTTGAAATGGCAAAATCTCCTTTCTCCACTATGTCTTCAGATAGCAGACGTGTGCACCAATGACAAACCAGCAACTTGAGAGTCATTTTAACTGTAGTAAATACATCGGCTAAACCAGTAATGCATGAAGCATGTTTCCTGGTCTTGTTTTAAAGAATGAATGGTCTGTCAGGCCTCACCACTGCAGGAATCCCCTTCTCTGGTGGTGAACTGCCTGTCTGTTCAAACACGTTTCAGTGGATTCCGTAGGCTTTGACCGCAGGCAGCGGCCACAGGATGATCGCTCGGGTCTCTCCCTCTCGAGGAATCTGCGCATACAAGTGTTCCCCGGGCGTGGGTTTAGGTAACGATTCCGGAATAATCCGAAACCCGCGAGTCAGCACCCATCGGGACACGTGACTCCCGGTGCTTCCACGCTTCTGTTTACATTCAGGCTGCCTCGAACCCCTCGCGTTCCCGAGCTTTGAAAATGGCCGTGAGCGTTTTCACTGTTGGGAGGGCGGCGGCCCGTGTTCCTCGGCCTCCATTCAAGGCCTGCCGACTGATTTAAGGCCTGGCAGTTGGCGTGGGGTAATCCCCGGAGCCCGCCCCCCCCGCACCCACATCCGCCGCCTGGCCTGTGGAGCGCCGCGGGATTCCGTGGGCAGCGGGAGGCACTGTGCGGAAGCGGGTCCGGACACCCGCTGGAAACCACGGCAGGGGGTGCACTCGTCCCCGCTGCCATCTGGATACGCGCCGATCCAAAAATCACAGGGAGGAAGAGACAGCAGGGGGGTCTCTGGCATGGACCTCTGCCTGCCTTTCCAGAAGGTTTCAGGCTCAAATCCCACACAGCCCACTGCTGGTGTTCTAACCTTGAACAAGGTACTGGATCTCGTCAATCAACGTACGGTTGTGTGCATGGACAGTCATGTGGAAAATATAAGCCATGGGAGTCAACCAAGCTAACGACGTCTGTTGAGCGAAAAAAATCCCTTAAATTACATATTCTTCTCACTTCCTGTCAACAGTTGTGGGCAGTACAACAGTCTCCATTTTTGATAAATTCTGTTTCCGCTGGCTATGAAGAAACTGTTTGGTATTCATTTTCGAAACGTCACCAGCGCCATTCACAGTGAATGCAGTACTTTTCATATTTGTGTGTTTTTGTCCAGGTATTTGCTTTGTATTGTGTTGACAGCTCAGTTCAGGCTCCCAGGTCTCACTTACATCTCATCAGCATTCATGCCCCTGCACTGGTGCTCTCTGGGCTTGCCTGCTGAGTGGATGGATTCAGAATCAGCACATTAAAACCAAGGTCATTAATACAGCTTTGGTTTGGACAGCATCATAAGTCAGATGTCCAGCATGAATTTGAATAGACTGGGGGGTATAATGACAATAATTTGTTGGTTTGAAAGAGGCACTTAGGACTATTCTCTAAAAAATATGAATAATAAGCCCCCAAAACTAAAAAGAAGACTGAAACCCAGGGAAAGTGTTTGCTTAGTTGTACCAGGCGGGTGGTTTAGGAAGTGGTTCAGTGTGGGGGATCCTGGCTCTCTGCGCCGAGGACTCCCTGTTAAGACGGGTAGCATTGTACACTCGTATTTAATCCAAAACACAGGCTAATAAAAAGGAGAACTGTTTGTTCTTCGTTTCTTGGACGAGGCGCAGAGGAGACTGAAGAAATTCCTAGCTGCCTTTTTTTTTTTAATTGCTTTCCGGTCATGTGAAAGGAAGCACTTTTACTTGCATTGTTTATTTCTTGTTTCTGTTGGTAACAGGGGAAAACCGTAGGGTGCTTGCAGTGGCAGGGAGATTGACAGATGCTGCACTAAGAAGCTGTGCGGAGAGACAGACCCCTGCCTAGCACAGACCCCTCTGGCCTTTAAACAGTGACTTGGTGAATGAGGAGAGTGCCTGAGTTAGATGACTGCACAGCTATGATGCCTTCGGTGTGTCCTTTTATGGTCTGACAAACTCTGGGAATGCCTTTACAAAAATGCTCTATATGACCTCCGGAAATCCTATATTTAACAGGCCAAATCCAACAGCAAGCTATGCCGTCTTATAGGATGTTTTCACAAGGGTAGTATCTTATCTAGAGTTCAGAGGCGGTACTGAATGAAAACTTGGAATGCAAGCCAGCCCTCTTTTCCTCTGAATTGACTGGGTCCTTCTTCTGAGGGTCCCAGTTCCAGCCATTCCGCTCTGGTCCGTAAAGGCCTGCCGCTTGCGCTGTGATTTGTGTGCGCCAGCACAGTTTGGTTTTCCCGGCGCGAGGAGCGGCCCGCTGTGGGCCGTGACTGCTGTGCTGAGTGATGGCCGATGTCTGCGAGCTGAACGAGCGTTGTGCGCGTGAAACGCCCGCGCAGTGGGAAAGGAAACGCTCCCGGTCTCTCTTTCAGCCCCGAGGTTCGTGTTGCACAGAGCACGCTTTCTCCCAAAGGGGGCCGGGGCCCGGCTCCAGACTGATCTGAGGTCAGCGCTGCTGAGGGAGCAGTTTGGAATGCAGCCTCCGTTGCGATGAAGGAGGTGGGGGGAGCTGCACTCTCAGCTCCTGCCAATGGGAGCACAGTCAGTCAGTTCCTGGATTGCTCGGAGGCCAATGGGGACACAGTCAGTTACTTCCTGGATCACTCAGAGGCCAATGGGGACACAATCGCTTGTTGGATCGCTTCAATGGGACGTGTTGGAGCACTGCCCACACGGCTGTATCTGAGCAGGAGATCTGTGTTTGGCTCAACACCACTGTTTCTTCCACAGTTAATAGCACAATTTTGGAGCATGTGTCTCTGTCTGTGTGTCTGAATACATACGAGCTTGCGTGTGTTTGTGGGTGCGTGCACGTGTGAGATTGTATGTGCGCGTGTGTGTGAGTGTGTGTCGGGTGTCCCTGTGTCTGCTCGCCTGTGTGAGTTTGTGTGCATTCGTGTGTGTTCATCGATATGCATGATTCTGTATGTAGGGGTTTGGGTTCCTGCCTTTGTCTCTGCATATGTGTATCTATCCACGCTGGTGTGCTTGTAGGGAGGCCATTACCTCTGCACAGTTCACCTGAGTTCCTCTTTACTAATCATTCGCCCCTCCCCCTCTCCAGGTTGAGTTCGGGCCCCGGTACAAAGCACCGCACTCGGACCGTGAGGACCCCCATGGGCAGAGCCATGCGCCGTCACTGAGACAGAAGGTGCCACAGTACAGAGCAGATGCGCTAGCTGCCATCGGTCCCAGGCCCTGAGAACACCCATCCGCTTTACCCCACACCCCCCCCCCCCCCGGGCTCTCCACGCCGTAGAGACTCTGCATGGGACGCGATCGACGCCTGCATGTGACGTCACCGGTGAGTGAGACGCGGCGGCGTCACGCGGGCTGCTGCTGGCCCGCCCGGTGTGTTTGTGAGCCGGGGTGCCGCCGTTGTGCAAGGCTGGAGCAGGCAGGCCAAACCGTGTGTCAGAGCATGTGAGAGCACACTTCCAGCTTTGTGTCGGATCGAAACAGTACGCACACTCAGAGCTGGGAGAGGCACTGACACACTACCGTGAAGATAGAACAGCAGAGAAGTTAAAAGTTCAGTACGCTGTTAAAAGTTAGCTAGTTTGACCTTCTTTACGATTATGGGAGGTGAACACAGGGGCCTGTTGGATAAAACAGGTATTTTGACTATATGGTCATCAGGATTTGGTGTTGGTTTTTGACTAAACCTTTCATTTTAATGTAATAACTTTGCCTAGATTTGTATCTCATATAAATAAATGATTGCTTTGATTATTATGCTATTTTGGATACATTAGGCAGCGAATAATCTTTCATGGAGTGATGAAATGCTGATTTGGAGCCATCTGTGTTTGGCTTCGATAGCCCCAGAAAAGACCGCCTGGCTTCGTTTGGTTAGCGCCCTCTCTGAGCTAAACGAAGCAATCCCTCCGCGATCTGCTTCAGCTTCACCTCTCATTGGAGGAAAAGAAGAAGTGAAAAAAAGATCTGCCTGGCAACAGATCCATTGTTTACCAAAACAACACGGGCTTCGCTCTCTCCACATTTTTCAGTGAGACCTCCTGTAGGAAAATCTGTTGGTGTACTTTTCCTACAGCAGCGAGGCAGGGCACAGTGCTCTGTTGATGTGGAGGGGAAATCAATTCTTAATGAGTCACGCATGTGGAAAAAATATACCGCGTGTCTGAAGTAATTAGTGTGGGTACTTCACCTCATTTCCCCCTGTATCACATGAGCTGCAAGGTGTGTGTGTGCGTGTGTGTGTCTGTGTGTGTGTGCACGTGCATGTGCGGTGTGAGAGGGAACGTGTGGTTGTGTGTGTGTGGTGACTGTGGTTGCTGTGTGCGGTATCTGTGTGCGTGCGCATGTTTCTGTGTCTGTGTGGTGTGTATGGTGTGTGTGTGTGTGTATGCGTGTTGTGCGTGTGGGCGGCATGCAAGCAAGCGCGTGGTTTTGCTCGGCGCGGTTCTGACCCAGAAACCAGCAGCATGTGCCCCGTCGTGATTTCGCCGACACCTCTTTGTGCGAGGGGAGAAGCAATATGAGGCCCGCGTTCAGGCCTCGGCATTGTGATTCCGAATGAATGGAGTCCCGGGGTGTGTGTCATTCTGAGAGGACAAGCAAAGCTCAGTGATAACGGCGCAACCTCAAGGGCAGTAAGTACAACAGATAATAGCAGTCCTTGTAATCATTCGGTGTTAAACAGGCCTGTACCAGCGTGCTCTCTCTCTCTCTCTGACCCTGCTAACCCAGTGTCTGATAAGCCTGCTTGGATTATAATATTCGCCGTTCTCGGCCGTGTGGGAACGTGCGGGGCGTGCGGTGCCAACAAAAGGAATAGCGCTTTCGCGGGTGCGGTGGTGTTTGTAAAGCTTTTCGAAAGGAGGCAAAAGTTGGGAAGGTGGGGGGGGGGGGCTGTCTTCGCGTTTGACTGGCGGATCGATCGGGCTGCGGCTCTCTCAATCAGCTGCGGGAAAGTTGTCGGCTCCTGCTTTCCTGTCACCGTCTGGGCTTAATTTGATTGATTTAATCGATGCGGATTCGGGCTGAGCTCTCCGGATGAACGCCGCTCCGGCCTGTACCCGCCACAGAGAAAACGGCTCATTCCCGCACTCATTCATGCCATTCATATCCTCGTGCCCATTCTCAGCTCGTGGCAGCGAGCTGTAGTCATGCCCATGTGATTTGTGAGTGACTGGCACTCGTTGGGGGAAGAGCGTGGCTATAACCCCCCCTGCTGTTCATATGTGGTACAACAGCCATGGAACACAAAGGCAGGCCTTCTCTCCAGCAGACAGCATCATTCTTATATGCATATGTATGTGTAGCCTGATTATGTGTATGATACAGTAGAAAGCTTGACTCTGTTGGAGTCTGATAGGTCAACACTGTTTACTGTAGGTCAGCTTACTGAACACCGAGGGCTGTTTGCTAAAGGTATAGTTTACAGTTATCATTTAGCACATATGTTTATCGGGATGCAATAAAGAATTGTTGAGATACAATAAAATGCAGCTCCTGGACAGAGACAATAATTAGTAAAATACTTCAAAATTAACCCCTGGGAAAGAGTGTAGTTGGAGGTACTCTACTAATGAACAGACCTGTGTAAGTATTGGCCTTGCTGTCTGGGTTCAGTGTTTGTAATAAGGTGAATTCATGTGATTTTTGCTCTTATGTCAGGCGCTACCCATGCACTGAAAGCTCAGTTTTGGTAGAACAAATTCCCAGCACAGAGCAGGCTTTTCACTGAATCAGCAGCAGGGGAACGTGGACTGGCTGGTGTGTGCATTTGACTGGGCCGTTCAAAGGCTGTCGAGTCGCCCTCGTTTCCGAGAACAGTGTCTGTGATTATATTCACAGGCCACAGTGTTTGCTGTGACAGTGCGATCCACGCTAAACAGCAGGGGGGGGGAAGCTGCGCTCCCATTGGCCAGCGGGGCAGGGGCTGAGGGCAGGTCATTGGCAGGCTGCTCCTGAGGGGTGTGGTTTCCACACAGAGCTGCCTTGTGTGAGTTCAGCACATCCAACCACCAGCGCATGCACACACATGCAGACGCTGGCACCCGCCTGGGCACACTCTGACACACACACACACACACACACACACACACACAAACACCATATGTCACAGCACAGAAGGCCATAATCCATAGGGACATGCATCCGGAGCTTGCAGTAGTCCTGTAAATCACATTATGGCCTTGCTCTCTGGTCTCTGCATGGATACTATACATTGCTATCCACTGGGCTCTTACACTTCACCGAGCTTCATCTTTGCCATGTCACAATGCTGTCAGGTTTCTCACGCAGCAAACACTTTCTCTGAACCACACATATTACAAACAGCAGCTAAGAAGGCTCAGTTAAGTCTTTTTTTCTTAATGCAGTGTTTGCTCCAGTATGCTCCATTGCTGATGTTCACATGGCTAGACACAGCGGGACTTGATGACTGTAAATATTACCCACGTCTTGCTGTCGGTGCATTCCTGTGGCCCTCCCTCACCGGTGTTCTTGTAATGTGTTCATTCGGCAGTGTGAGTGCATAGCAGCGGCCTGTGAGTTTGAAATTGAGGAGGCGGAGATCTCACCTTTCATACTTAGCTTACAGTACCCTCAGTCATAGCTTTCAGCCTGTTCCCCTTTGATTTTTTTGATTTGCTTGGTTTAAAAAAAAAAAAAAAAGGTTTAATAATCCATACCCGTTGCTTGGTAACTCCATTACTCTGAGAGACGGATTTCTTTCATAGTCACATTAAGGAATTTAAACGGTTGCCTACATGTATTGCAATCTCGGTGATTACAGGGACAGCACTTTCCTCTGAAAAGAAGTAAATTGCGGCATGTCTCTCTAATTGCAGAAGCTCCGAGCAGCAGAGCACAGCTGAAGGTAGGGAACAGACTCCCATTCAGAAAACCGGTGCGTGCATTCAGATCACACAGTTAACTGATATTTACATGCGTACTGATGTGTTTGATATGTCTACAGTATGTTGTGGGCACAGAGAAGGAGTAACTCTATCCATCTGGACAAGTAATCTGCTGGTAAAAATTCTATCAAAATACAGAATGGAAAAACATCATCTCGAGGTGTAAGAGAAAGTAAATTATCTGCAGAATTATCAGGGTACAGATTATCTAACTAATCAGCTGCTTGAAATGCAAGGAGTGATCATGTAGCTATCTGCTGTCTGTTGAAAGCAGTGTGGATGAGTTCACCAGGAGAAAAAAGACTGTGGAAAGCCAGTCTGTGGTTGGAGCAGCTGAGGGACCAGTATGCACGTGCTCCACTTGAGAATGAACTCCCTCTGAAAACTGGGACATTCCGTCTCCACACTGGGGCCAACCCCGAGTGAGAGAACTGCGTGCGAAAAGGGCCTGTTAAAGTGTGCCTAGGGTATGACTCAAATCTACGTAGCACAAGTTCCCATGCTACCACATTCACGCATAGGAAGGAGCTTCAAGCTGCTGCATTTCCTGAGTACTTTCATCCTTACTAAGAAAGCCAAGTTGATGGCCCTCACGAGGGTAATGCATAAACGCTTGGCATTTTTAACTCAAGCCCACTCTCCTCGGGTTGGCAGTGTCTGAGAGCCGAGCGAACCTGATGACCTCCCTCAGGAATTGCCCGTGCGGTCCAGGGTGAGGCCATTCATTCACCTACCCCTGAGGTGACGCTCTCCGCTGCGCTTGGTTGTAAGTAGAGCCTCACATCAAAGAGTCTGATAAAGGAGGTGAGCGACCATGCCATACTCTCCGCCAGCATTCCTGACAGGCCACCGGGAGAGATGGTATGCATTAGGTATGGGGCCGTGATGGAGTTCTGCTCTGAGCTGCCCTGACCTTTGCCAGACCAGGGGCAGATGCGGATGGCTGGGGTTCCCGGCCCTCAATGACCCTCGCCTCTCCCCCCATTCCACGTCCCCCTGTCCCCTCCCAGTGGCCTGAGGATGAAGTGTGAGAGGAAGGCTCCGCTATTCTTGGCTGGATTGGGGGAAGTCTTGGCTCCCCGGCACATGGGAAAAATGCTGTTGGCAAGGAGACGTGCAGTGGCTCCGCTGTGGCCTCCGCTGCTCTGGCCAGTCGGAGCAGAGCACTCCTGGCAGTACAGCCGCTGCTGGAGGATACCAGAGGATTCTCCTCTACCTTTGTAAGGAGCTTGGCACTAGCTAGTGCTAGCAATGCTCTGCTGTCCCTATCATGTGATTGGTGAAACAGCCATGCCCAAGATATTCTTTAGTATGAGCAGATATTTAGCTCCTCCTGTCCATATGTCTTCCATCCTTATGGCCTTTCTCACTGGTATCTGAATGGCTACTCTAGATGTGGAGTTCTCTGCTGCACCAGGAACATAGTACTCCTGCCTGTCACATTTCCTGTACTTGAGGATTGTAATTTTGTGAGGGCTTAGAAGGTTCTGGTTAGTACCAGGACGTTCCAGCGCTGTCTGTGTTGCTGTGATAGCTGTGGACGTTCTGTTTTGGATCACGCTTTGTCAGGAATGCTCATAATGACACAGCAAACGAGAGCACTCAGGGCTTCAGCGGTGCAGGAGACAGCTCTTCGTGCAAAACACACAGGACAGACTATCTGGTCAATATATAGAATAGGTACTGCTCAGTTCCCGCACACACAGTGTGCTTCCCCTCTGTGTGACCCAGTAACCCCTTCCCGTGAATCCTGCCGTTGTACTCCAAATATCAGGCCTTCCGCTAAGACAAACTCCTGCCTGCCGCTTCCCTGACATCATTGCATTTCATCGGCTGCAAACAAAAATCAAAGCACTTGCAGAGAATTCCATGGCACAGAAAAAACAATGTTTTCCAAAAGATGATTTTGTCAGTTTTTTGTCATGCCTTTTATTGCTCTGTGCTGGTATAAGATTCAGAGCAGGCATTTCAGTTGGCCGTCTTGTTTAAATTCTGTTATGGTACTGTTTTGCAGCTTCTTTGAGTTGGAAGCTGTAAAAACAGTACAACCAAAATCAAAGGTAGCGTAATAAAAGGGAAAAAAAAAAACATCAAATTAGATGTGCCTGTCACATTTTCTACAGTATAACAAGTTTACTACCGTATAGATATTGTAGACGTTATGATCAAACAAAAGGGTTGGCTGTTGAAGAAGGCCGTTGTTTTAAATAGTCCCTCATCCTTCCATTAGTTCAGTATTGTCATTTAGCTGTTATATTTGTCTTGTCTTGTCCCCATGTAAGTACCTGCCTTCCTGTTCAATGTCAAAGGTCAATGTGAATGTTTGCCAATTGGATAGATTCTATCGGTGCTAAACTTAACTTGTACCGCTGCGCACCTAGAATTCACTTTCAGTAGCCAAGCTGGACGATGGAGTGGCGGTGGCAGCTTTTGCCCGGTTTGGATACATCAGGCCAAAGTCAAAGGCAGCGCTGCGGGATGCCAGTTTGAAGTTAATCCCTCTTTGCAGGCACATTCTTGAATATACTGCTGCATTCAGATACAGCCCTTCCCAAGCCAGGAACAGCTATAGACTCGCTACAATAATTATGTCAATGTGTTAGCGAACGTGAGGCTTGAAGGGAGAGAGCATTATCTCGCTATCGCCACGTAACCTAGCGCTTTTGCAAGACGTGACCTGGATATCACCTCTTGGTGGGGGAGAGGAGGGGGTGGGGTCACGCACTGGATAGCGCTGAGCTAACATTGACACCGCTAACTCCCCGATTGATCTGGTGTCCCGTGCGCTTGCTTGCGAGGGTCACGCGGCTGTTTGCAGAAAGGCATCACGACTAGGCCTTCGGGTCCCACCGGCCCAGTATCAGGGGTCGGTCAAGTCAGTCTTCCTCCCGGTCTTTTCTGTTCAGTTCTTGTGCAATGTGGCAGTCCTGTAGCTGCAGTTCGCAGATTGAATGTTTGCGGCCTTTGTGTAACAGGACGCCGCGATGGCGGTGAGCGCTGGGAGTTTGGTTTCTGCAGACCTGGCCATGCGTGTCCTCCCCGTCTCAGAGAGGGCGTTGTTGGAGGGGAGAGCTGACAGCTTGCGGGCTTATCTCTTGCACTTACATGTTTGGCTGCTCAGGCTTCTGGATTTCCTGCAATTGAGACCGTTGGAATCCAATCCTTTCCGAAAGAATTCTCAGGCTTGAAAAACAGATCTGATTTAAGACAAAACTTTGTTGCAGATACATGACCTTTGGGATGATTGAACAGGCATGACAAGATACCCATGACATATAGGCCATTGTGGCATTTTTCAAACAAATTTCTTTTGGGATGTAAGACTAAATTACAGTGATTTTTTAATATTTATTTATATTTAAATCATATTTATAATATTTTTCATTATACAAATTACGGATATTACAGAAAATTAATAGTGAATTACAACAAAATGTTTAAAGGCATTGAACTATGAAATGAACAATGGAAAAGTGATAGTAAACCAAGGGAATATAAAAGTGACTGTGGACAACCTCTTCCTCTTTACCGCTATCATTCAGGGAGGTACAGGAGAGCAGTTCTCCTACGTCGCTCCTGAGGGTATCCTTTAACACTGAGAGGATATTGAAAATGCAGTACCTCAGAAGCCGTGTTCACGCCGCCTGATGTCTGACAGATGTATCAGGGACGGAGTAGTATTTCCGTCACGTTTCAGAGCGCCCTGCACTTCGTTTCCCTCACACGCGCTTTTGCAGAGAGGCAACTCGCATCAAAGCCGGCGGCGGACCTCGGAAGGGAGGCAGGTCGCGGCTCAGCGGGAGGCGGCGGGAGGCCTCCTGCAGCACCTGGGCGGAGACGCATTAAGGCTCCGCCCCCCTCAGCGGCCTCTCTGAAGCCTTCACTCAAATGGCAGACAAAGGCAGAGACACTGAGGGAAGGGAAAGTCAAAGCCACCCTGTGGATCTTACAAACAGGGGAACTATAACTCAAGGACTGCGGGTTTAATTCCCGGCTGTGCCACCACTGCCGTGCCCTTCAGCTAGGCTCTTGACCTGATTTGCTTCATTACATAACTAGCTGTACATGTAAATCATTAGAAAAAGAGTACAGTGTACATGTGTCTGGTTATTGTTAAGCAAATAGATAGTGTCATGTAATTTTCCTGGTAATCATGTTCACTGAATGTCTGCTCTCAGAGGATGTGCTCAGTGTACACACACTGTACTGTAGATAAGGGAGTACTGCATGTGTGTTCCGGGTAGATCAATACCACATGTGTGCGTGAGTGGAAAGAAGAACGGTCTTCGCGGAACCGCCGCAGCAGAGCAGACGCTGAAGGGTAACGTTTGGGAAGCGTTGCAGGGACGTTCAAGGTGAGATTCCCAGCACCCGCACGCTCTGATGGGGCGACTCTGGGATTCACAGGCCCGGCTCTTTCTCTCCTTCGCTGAATCCGCCCCCCCCCCCCCCCCCCCCCCCCCCCCCCCACCGACAGCCCCCTGTCACCGGCGGAACAGCAGCGACACGGAGTCGCTCATAACGATCGCCGCGAGGCCGCGGGATGACCCTGTCGCCATGGCGACGGGCGCCTCCGTAGCTCCGCCGCTCATCCGGAGGGCGCTCCGTTCCCCCAGAGCAGGTCTGGGACTCAGCGGGTCCTCGCCTCTCCTCCGAGGGAGAGGGCAGCCGGAGGGGGGCTTCTCTCGTACGAGGCTTATCCCTAATCCCCCTTTTCTGCCGCCTCTTTGCCAGTGTATTTGGCTGTTAATTTACCCAACAAAAGCCTACGTCCCTATCTCTGTGCTGGCTGAATACTGAATACCTGCTGCAGGTGAGCTTAGTCTTACTGAGCCAGGATGGAAGGGGAGTGAATGTCCTTAGAAAAGGACGAGAGACGTACTCCAGCTACATGAAAAAATAAGACTGCAGATAGAGTGACAGATTCTTCGTTTTTTTCACACGGGTAATGATCAGTTTAGGTAGCTAGTCATAAAAATAAACCGACCTTATATCACGGAGACCAGGTCATCATGCTAACCAGTCTGCCTCTGAATGACACTTGACTTTTTAACCTTTTGGTTCAGTGAAGGCTGATGCGTTGGCCGGCAGACAGCGAGAGGTTTTGGCAAAGCGTCGTCAGCGCCTGGAATTTCTTCACACGCGAGTCTTCCTCCTTAAAATACAACTGCGCATTTATTATTGAACGATTTATCTCCAGAAAAAAAAATGGGTGAGGGGAAAGGAGGGTGAGAGTTGAATATTTTAGAGCAAGTGGGAGCTTTGCGTGAGGCGCATCGCAGCTCGAAGTTGATCTGTGGTTTGGGGCTGGCAGATTCCCCTCTCGTGTCTCGTGTTGCTTTGCCTTGCCTCCCCAGTACCTTTTCCAAAGAGATATTTCTCACCAGCCAATCGCAGCAAGCCCTGGAACCCAAGACACATGCCTCTGCCCTGCATCTCTCTCTGCCTGTGGGAAAGGGGACAGAAATTACTTTGCCTGTCATAGTATTGCCAGCCTGTCCTACCATTACATTATAGAAACAAGACTACCAACAAATGTGATTGTCTGGCTCTGGCCATCTGGAAAATGCAGTCTTGGAGCACATATCTTTTGCCATATCTCTTGGTTCTCAAGCTATCATGTTACGTGCTGTTTATAGAGGAGATTATGGTAGGACTGGAGGTAGAAGTGGCGGATGGAGGCCCCGACATTTGTTTGTTGGTCCTACAGTGTCTAAATGTTTCGTTTTCTGTAGATAAACAATTACACGGCTTGGCAAAAATGTACTCTTGGAATAAGAGGATCATAACTCTTTTTTTTGTACGTGAACGCTTCATGCAGGAATGGCTCATGACGGTTTGTGATGTATTTGCGGTGGCAAAGTTACTGTTTAGGCAAGAAGGCCTGGCTGTGAATCAACAGCTTAATTTCGCATCCGCCAACAGACACATCACGCAGCAGGGGTAATTAAGTCATAAATTAGGATGTCAGTGCAAGGATTCGCGTCAAACACAGGGATGCGCTTTGGTTGGACGTCCCAAACATGCGACAGTCAGCCTCCTGAAAGGCCATTTACCTTCCCTGTGGTTGATTCTCGAATTCAGATTGACTTTTTTTTTTCTCTCCCCTTCAGCCTGAAATTGCTTTCAACCTCTGTCGCCCTCCTCGGAAACAATAACACCGGCACAAAGGGATGAGTGAGTCTGTAATCTGTTTACTGCTTGTTTTCCCTGGGAAGCAAAAAAACGAAACGAGAAAAGGTGGCGTTGAATAAGCGGCCGTGTCCTTAAAGTGTGACACACGCAGCGGTCGCCGAGTGCAGCGCCGGCTGAGGGGAGCTTTGTCTGTCCCCCTTCGAAATGAAACAGCCCCTGCTTACGGGAGAAGGGGACGAGGCCACCGAGCAGCCACTCGCCGCCCCACAATGCAGCGGGCCCGCTCCCGCTGCGCTCCCAACCTCCCCTTTGCAAGGGGGACAATAGGCCCCCCTGAGTAGCACAGGAGTGACTTCAATTCGGCTGAATCCGTGAGAGGTGACACGCAGCCTGCGTGTAATTTACATGACTTGCAGCTTAGTGTGGTCGGCCTCTTTTTTTTCCCTGCTTATTCCTGCTCGCAGATTGCGTGTTTACGCGTGACCCATATACTAAACAGGCTGGAGTTTTTATCCAGAATCAATTCAGGTTAGTGTTCCCCGGTGCGTGGCCTTTGCCAGCCCAGAATTCGGATCCAGTTGGCTCTGCTCGCGAACCCGTGCCCCCTCGCTCCTCACCCCCCCCTCTGCCCCCCCCCCCCCACGCTTGCTGCTGCTGGCTGCCTGCCTCCGGTCCCTGCATCTGCCAGGATCTGTTTCATTTCCTGAAGTTTTTTAGGCCACCGTGTCCCCATCCTCACCCCCGCGGCTATCCCCGGGCCCTCTCCCTGACCCTCTCCCTGACCTCCGCCAGCAGCTGCTCCCGTTCTGGGTCGCTGTCCTCGCCCCGGCCAGGGCCGGAGCCCCGCACGGGTCGCCCCTGCGCCCTGTCACCCGCTCGGGTCGGACAGGATCACAAAAGAGCTCCGTGAAGCAGGGGCGCGGCTTCTGGAACCTTCTGCGCCGTGTAGCCCCGACCACAGACATTTTATATTACGACCAGATGTTCATCTGCATTCCCTTGTCCTCTGTCATTCCTGTCAGGGAAGCTCCATTTGGTCGCAGGACCTTCCTCTGCTGGCTGTGTTTCTGTGCTAGCTGTGCATTCTCTGTTTTAGACCACACCCCTTCAAGACGAGCCAGCAAATCAGGGCCCTTCAGCAACAACAGAGACAGAACTTTCAGTGTGAAACACAGGGAGCTGATTATCTGGTTAAAACATAGAATATCTGTAAATTTGACATGGCTGTATTTTGACATGGCTAGTCCGAACACGGGCTGTGTTGTTAGTTGAGCGTGACTGTTAGTCCACTATGGTGGGCTCTGGTTGGATACATTCTGGTCACTGCTACATCAGAGCACTGTAGTGGCTCGCCAGGCACCTATATGTTGCTAGGCTGTTGAGAATGAGAGAGGAGCTGCTCGTCCAATCAGCTCTATCTCTCCTGCAGTACGTTGCGTGACTTGTAATGGAAACGGCAGCTGTTAAAAATAGATGGAAAACTAGGCAGGTTTAACAGAAGAGTGCACATGGACACAGGTGCAGGAGGTGTGGTGGGGAACTGGGGCGTGGCCAATGGGCAATTGAAAGGTGAGGAGGGAAAGCGAGGTGGGGCAGACTACCACTGATACACACAGTGGCTCATGCAGACTCAGCCTGGGTAGATAGGGTTGACAGACTGCACAAATACCCCCATCACCACAGCAGTGTGCAAAACTGGACACAATTTGCCACATTTACGTAAATGCAACATGCTACAAACGGCATGACATTCAAGTGTTTGAAAACGGATCTCGGTCGCCTGTCCATTTTGCTCAGCGAGCATTCTGTAGAGGAACTTTCAGCGAGCCGTGGGTGTTTGTATCGTGCGGATGTCGCGCCGCATTAACTCGGGAGAGAGGGAGCGAGAGAGAGACCGGCCACGCTAACCTCTGAGAGGAGCAGCTGTCATAACAGATAGACTGTCGAGGGGCTGCCCGCGTTCGTCTCGCAGCTAGTGTCAGCGCGTGGCGTCGGGCGCGTGCAGTGCGATCCCCTCGATGGAGACCCGGGCCAGGGCACTTCCTCTCGCCATATGTCTGTCAGCATAAGTAAAACTCCCTACAGCTGGTACACAGGCTTTTCTGCTAAAAAACAACTACAAGGGCAACCAGAAAGCAGTATCACTAATTATGCGTGTGCAAGTTACTTTGGAAAAGGGTTCCTGCGAAGTATAAATCATTTACTACATTTTATTCTCTACTTCATATTTTCTCGCGCTCTGTCGCTAAGGCCTGTTTCCTTGTTTTGGCTGTGGGATAGGGTGGTAGCTTGCAAACCTGGATTGGATGGTAGGCACTGGGCCTCCAGTCTCTCCCTGCCTGTCGCAGCTCGAATGTGTAAGGTAGATTTGTATGTGCTTGTAAGCCCACGCTCGAGCTCCCGGCTGCACACCGAGGTGCGACTGTGCATCTGAATGTGCTCTGTGCCACAGCTGGGTGCATGCCTGCACCTATGTGCGTGTGCGTGCTTGTCTGTGCACAGATATACACTGGACACGGTGTGCTTGCATTACAGAGAGCCAGAGGGACTTAACTGTGCCCAGACTGGCGATCCCTCACCCTGTCCCGCTCCCATGAGCCTGCTGGTCACTCTTACAGGTATTAAAAAGACTTCTTTCCACTTCCCTCAGCCCAAAACATATATGAGCCACAGATTCCTGTGCATAAACCTATTCTAAAACAATGTGCTACACCACAGTGTATCTGGAGGCAGACCATTTGCATTGTGGGAGTCGTAGTTTGTTGCGATTGGGTTGGTTGAAGCTGCCAGGGGATAGGAGGTGCTGTGGAGACTCAAGTGTCACAGATGGTGGCTATGAGAGAGATCTCAGGTAAAAACACAGCTGTTTTGCGCTGGACGTGGTACACGCCGGCCTCTGCCCTGCTTAAGGGAGTGATAACGCAGTCCGCTGGCCCGGTCACAGTGCTGTCAGCCGGAGTCCCCCCCCCCCCGAGCGTGCGAAGGAGGACACGGCGTAAACGCAGCGTTCAGTGTCTCTGGTTCGCCGTGACACGCACGTCTGGCCCCCTGTCAGCCGGCGGTCACGCAAGGCTGGCTGCACTCTCTCCGCTCCCCGGAGTCGGGACACATCTGTGTCACAGGGCTCCGTTCGGCCCACACGGCGCCGCCAGCCTAGCACGCTCACGGCGCGGCCCGGCCCGCCAGCCCCTCCAGCAAACTCCGTGATTTTCAGCGCCAATTAGGAGTTCTTACAAAGGGCGAGCCTCTGTAAACATCTGTGGGCATTCATCCTGCTTTTGTTTCACAGCCACAAGCTTTGTTCACGGTGGGTCTGGGCATTTCATTGACGGAGGATGTTGTGGATTGTTTTGCAGGTGTTGTGAGGAGATGTTGAACATGCTGGCTGTCTGCTGTTGCAGTGGCTTTGATCTCGCAAGAGGAGTGCGAGAAATTAAGGCTGGTTTTTGTTGGGTATTATGCGTTTGAGCCGCCTCAGCGCTGACAGAAGTGCAGTGTTTACTGGGAGGCTGCTGTTCTTTGGTACAGGAACCTGTGGGAGGGGACTTGCGGAAGGTTCTGTCTTCCCCTCTCTCACATGCGGCCCCCCTCAAGACTAAAGGTGTAGTAGGCGTGTGTCTTTATGCTGGTGTGTGGGTATGTGTGTTTCTGTATGCGTGTGTGTGTGTGTTTTCATAATTTAGTCTGTGTTCTGTTTGCTGTGTGTTAATACAGCTCTGTGTCTGTGTGTGTGTCTATGTGTAGGTGTGTGTGTGAATGTGTGTGCTGTGTGTATCTGTCTGTGTGCATATTTGCCTGTTATCTACCAGCTATGAGTGTGTGTGTGTGTGTGTGTGTGTGTGTGTGTGTGAGCGCGCTCGTATGTGTATAGTCTATATGTTCTGATTGCAGTGTCTGTGTGGGCTGATATCACAGCAGTCTCTGTCCACCTGCAGTAGGTAGGCGTTCAACTGAAACCGCTCCATGCCTGGGAGACAATGAAATACTGTCAGGCTGTGGTGTTGCATTCCAAACCGCTCCCTCACCCCCGTCCTGCACCCTGCAACACTGGCCTCAGATCAGTCCCCGGCAAGCGCGCGCATCAGTGGCCGTCCCCTCCAACGTCAGCCTCTGGTCAGAGATCAGCGCCGTGGAGGAGATTACGATGGAGAGAGCAGATAGGACTGCACTGTATCAGTGCCTGCTGCACTTAAAGAGCTCTCTGTCCACAGAGAGGGAATGCTTTGCCTTTGTAATGCGGTGGGAGTGCTGATGAGATGGAGGTTGACTCGGGGAGATGGCTTCTGCGTGTCCGGGCTGCTGAATCTCGGGGGTTGCGTGTAGGTGGACGGGCTCCTGTTCTGTGGAAATCAATCTCTCCCCCTGAAAGGCAGTGTCGTGCCGGCTGTCTCCCGCCAGCAAGCAGCGAAAGGCTTGGACTTTATCGTCTTCCGCCTCCTGGGAGATGTGCTAGTTTGTGCAGGAGAAATTGCATCGGTTTAGTGGCCCAAAATCACAAAATATTCGCAAGCCTAAAAAATACATAACTTTTAAATGTCTTTTTTAGCACTTTTTTCCCCTCAAACTACCAAGTTGGGATACAGGAAAGGCCCATTTGCAGTGGCGTTTTTTTCCTCACTCTCTCTCAGGAGTGTTGCTATCCCTTAAAATAAGTCACCCCACTTCAGGACATGCTGTGACTCTGCAGATTCAGCCACCGGGTTGGGAATGGCCTCTTTAGCCGAAAAGAGAAAACCGCCATCGGGCTGAACCAAACATGACTCAAGCAATACAGCGCCGTCAGTCTGCGAATGTGGGTCATGAATGCGTAATACCTTATTAATTCTTTACAGTATTTATATCTCTGTCGTTTATAATTCAGACAGAGTTTATCGCATTTTAGATTCTGTGTGGATCTGTGGGGTCCAGCGTTAGGCATGCAGAATTTAGTTTATGCTGAGTAAGTCTCTCGCCCTCTTCTTTGAACGTCGTTTGAATGCGTCGTTTAATAAAAGGTGTCTGTGGTTTGGTATTGGTTGAATCCATTTTTATGCCAGGTTGACGTCCAGTTTGACCAATGGAGACCAATCTTGCTCATGGGATTCTACATACAGAGTTAAATCCTAAACCAGGCCTGGAAAACCCTGGTCTCGGAGGATGCTATGGGCTATAGAAACAAACATATGTCATCGCTTGTTTGGTGCTAACTGCTGGAGTGAATTTTAAAGTGCGTGCCTGTACGAGCATGTTTTCAGAGGCTATATCCCGGGTTATGAGAGGCGAGTGGTGCAGCCCGAGCGGGTTTTTGGGAGTCGGAGTTGGGCTGAGGGCTGCGTGGGCGTGCAGGGCTGTCTGGAGATGCACCACCTCTTTCATCTGCTGCCGCGCACAGCCTGCAAAAGCAAGATCCTCCCCAGGGCTAAGAGCTGAAATCTGATCTGTTTGGGAGGGCAGGGGCTGTAAGACTCCTCCCTCCTGGGTGTCTTGCGGGTGCTGTGGGGGCGGGGAGATGGGCGGGTCTCTGATGGGAGCTGGGAGCAGCGTGGGGGGGGTCTCAGGATCAGTTGCTGTCGGTTGGCATGGTGTCAGCCACTTGGCGGCCGTGGTCTTTCCGTTCATTTTCCTTCCTTGGCCTTGCAGTTCCTGTGGCATCAGCCGTTACAACATTACATTACATTACATTATTGCCATTTATCAGAGGCTCTTATCTAGAGCAACTTACACCACCATCCGGTGCCACCACCACCAGCGTCTTAAGCAACACATTGGGGTTAGCAGTAGGAGATGCGGGGACAGATGTCTCACATAGCCCCACGTAGGCACCCTCGGCGATGCCCCCTCTCTCTCCCCCCTCTGACACTCTAACGTCGCAGTGGGTGGTCTTTGGAACCAGATACCCCTGTACAGCTGGGTTCTCCATTCATCCCCCCCCATCTGTGAAGGTAATGAACTTACGAGCAGCATTAGCACCTCGGGCTGCGCGTAATGGAATCAGCGAAGGTCAGGTGCTGGGAAAGAAGAGTGGGGGCGGCGGGGCTGTACAGGACACGATTCCTCTCCATTTGTAAGGCCTTTGGAAAACTGCATTGAGTTTTATGTATTGCTCCTCTCTCTGAGTGGATTAACAGTGGGGCCCCAGGGGCAAGGTCATGAGAGAGAAGATGGGCGACCTAAATGCCTCCCACGAACCGCGGCGGGGGGTGGTGGGGGGGGGGTTCAAGTGGTCTTCATTGAGCGGCAGAGGGGGAAAGGCCCTTGCTAGTGGATTGACCCTTAAGAGTGTTCCGCATCCACTGATAAAGTTAGCACCGCCATCAATACCTCACACACCGCGGACAAGCTACAGCTAATCAGAAGTCAAACGTGCTAACAGGATAAAAAGGAATAAACGCTACATGGAGGTTTCGGGCGCATGCTCTTTCCGTGGCTCAGCGTCTATCTCATCCCACGGCGTATCGACCGAAGCCTCTGGCATTGACTTTCTTCTCGACAGCTTTGCCACCGGCTGACACAACGCCGATACGCAGTTCACTAACGTGTGCTTGTGCCCGGACCAGCAGAAGACGGGTTTCAGGGTTGGCTCTCTCTCTCAGCTCTTTAGCACATACAGCGGAAAGGCATGTGCCATGGTGCCTGGGTGCGCAAGCGTGATTCTGTGGAGAAAGGACTCTGAGCACTCACACTTCATTTAAAACAGAGCTACACTGCGCTCACTCAAACAATGCTCGTGTCATAAAAAAAGAGACGTGCAGTAATCGACATTATCTCTGGCTGTTCTTTGCTTCATAAATCTCTCTCTCTCTCTCTGTCTCTCTCGCCCCCGCACCCTCCTTCCCTCTCTCTCTCTCTCTCTCTGTGTTCCATGTGACTGCACACCCCTCGGTTTCTGAATGTACACAAAAACTAATGAAACAATGAAATCATCCCCAAGGCCCAGAAAACAGGGCATTGCTAATTCATCACCATAGCAGCAGACAAGACCCCGCCCCCGGTGCGCTAGTTAAACACGAATCTCCGCGCGCTCACACACACATCCGGACACGCACGCGTACGTGCGATGCGCGGTACGCAGGCACGCGGCTCAGTTCAACCGAAGAGAGAGGCCCGTTTCCCAAAGCGAGAGAAGGCGCGCTCGCTGCTGCTGCTGCTTCTCAGGTTTGATGGGCCTTCGGGGGCAAATGTGCTCGTCGGCTGTTGTCGGGTAGCAACGGGCGCGGTGTAACGTGACGAGGGGGCGCGAGCTTTCGGCAGCGCAGAGACGGAGCTAAAGAAAACCTTCTGTGCGGGGGCTGAGGGTTCAGATTCCAGGTGCCGTGCTGTTTGTGGATCCACGAGTTGGGCCAAGGAAAGCTCTCCCCCAACCTGCCCCCCCCCCCCTTCAGCAGGACATGAGGTCACAGCCCGCTGTCACCAGCAGGGGATGGAACCCCACACTCCTCCCCACCGATGGACTGAATGCCCCCCTCCCCGTGTGGGGACGCGGGCAGCTGGAGCGGGCGCACCGGCATGCACGGGGGGTGTTTATTGTGCGAGATCACAGGGCCCGTTAACGGCCGCCACCCTCGTTGTTCATGCGGCTGTCGTCTCCGCCAAGCGGTTTCAGACCGCCAAGCTCCGCGCGCGCCTGGAATATGTAAGCAATTATAAATATATATTTATATTTGTGAAAAAAAGTCTTTGTGGAAACTAGGTCAGATAAACAAACATTTCGGCTTGTAGTAACGAGTCTGTTTCTTTCCTGGGTGATGTGGTGTGTGCTGCCCTCTAGTGGTGGGTACGGGGTGTTGCAGAGGAGCTGATTTGACGTTAGTGCAGTAGGGGAGATTGAGGGTGTCAGGTCCCGTAGTGTCCGAGTATGTGGTCCCTGTTGGGCTGCTACACTGTCTGACTCACTGCACTGCCTGATGGACATTTGGTGGAGGACTTTAGTCTCTCTGTACGCTGGATCTTCAGATTATCCCCTTTGTCATGTTCCATTCTAATAATAGCAGTACTAATACTAATAATACTCATTCTTACATGCTTACACTACTACTACTACCATTGGTGCTACTACTACTACTACTGCTACTACTAGCACTACTGCTGCTGCTACTACTATTACCAATAATAATAATAATAGTAATAATGATAATAGTAAATCTTTATCTTGACAGTCATATTATTATTACCATGTAACTACATTATTGTTATCATAATCATCACCATCATCCTCGTCGCCTTCGTCATTGTCGTGCCGCAGACAGCAGCCACCCTTTATCTGTTTTGGCAGGGCAGTCGACCTAGCTTACCTTCGTTTACTCCTGACCTGTTTAGACAGCAGGGTATTTGCTTAAACAAGGCAAGTGAAGTGTGCCAGTTAAAGCAGGCTTTAACCTGCCCGGCGCTGACAGCCCCGTCCCTCTGGTGATAAGGCCAGCTCTCTAACGCCAGTGTCCTTCACTGAGACAGAATGGGGGAACGGAAGGAGAGACGGCCAGACCGCTTCCCCACGCTAACCGTGTGGAGCCTGGGACTCTGGGGACTCAAAACCAAAGCGGTTTATGTATGGAATAAAGGAAATGTGCGTATGTATATTTGTGTTTTGTGTGTGTGTGTGCGTGTGTGTGCGTGTATGTGTCTATTGTATTTGTGTATGCATTTGTATGGCATGTGTTTGTGTATTTCTGTGTGTATTTATGTTGCATGTATTTATATATCTCTGTGCTTTTGTTTGCGTTGTGTTTGTGTATGTTTGTTTTGTGTTTGTATTTGTGTATGTGTCAATGTGTATGTTTGTTTTGTGTTTGTATTTGTGTATGTGTCAGTGTTTGTGTTTGTTTTGTGTTTATATTTGTGTTTGTCAATGTGTACATTTGGTTGTGTATTTGTGTGTCTGTGAGCGTTTTGTGTGTATTTGTGTGGTATGTGAGCGTTGTTTTGTAGAAGTGTGTGTTTACATTGTATTTGAGTGAGTGTGCATGTTGAGTGTGCGTGTGTGCGTGTGTGCGTGTGTGTGCGTGTGTGCGTGTGTGTGTGTGTGTGTGTGTGTGTGTGTGTGTGTGTGTGTGTGTGAGCATTCTTCGTGCCGTGCATTCCCTGCCCTGGCGAGACTCTGCTCTCAGTGTGATCCCAGATGGCTGTCTGTGCAGGCGCTGTGAGTGATGAGTTATGTAAGGGCGTGGCCCCGAAGGAGGCGGAGCCCCACCCCCCCTCCGGCCCCGTGAAGAATGGAGGAAGAGCTGCCGTCCGTCAGCGCCCGCCCCGCCCTCCCGGGCCGGTGGGTGTAAGTGTTCCTTTCAGCGCAGGTGTGTGTGTGTGTGTGTGTGGTTTCTCGAGGTTAGGCTCAGAGCTTTAGGTATGCCTCAGTGCTCTGCCTGAGCCGCCGTGGTGAATCGGCGAGCGCTGCCACCGGGCAGACCGAGGAAGGTGGGGGGAGTTCGCTGCGCTCCCCGCAGAAAGGAACAAACCGGGACAGCTCGGCTTACCGTCCGCCGGGAGCAGTGTATGTCCTAAGCGTGCGTGTGTGTGTCTTTGTTCGTGAGCGTGTTAGCGTGTGCGCTTGCGTGCCTGTCTGCGCGCAGAAGTTTGCATGTACGCGTCCTTTCTGTCTCCCTCTGTTTTTTTTTTGTTTTAAATCTGCCTCACTCTCCCTCCCTCCCTTTTTTGCTCTCTCCTCCACCCCCCCCTCCCTCTTCCCCCCCCCCCTCCCCCTCCCTCCCTCTCTCTCTCTCTCTCTCTCTCTCTCTCTCTCCTCGTAAGCGTAGTCCGGGCGCGCTGCCAGCTGGCGTGTGTGTTTTTTGAATGAATACCTGATGAAGTCGGTGAGGCGAGTCAGTGGGGGCGGGGTTTGGGGGGGGCGGAGCTGTGACGGCGGGGTTGTGAGGGGGAGCGTGTACGGTCCGCCGGGGCCTTGCATAACGCACGGCGTAGCGGCGCACTCAGGGCTACGGGCTCACAGAGAGCGCCGGCGGCCGAGGGGGCACTTCCTGTACGCCGGCCTGCCGCCACCGCTCGCGCCGGGAAGGGCCAGGGGAAGGCGCAACTCGCCGCTTTTTCCTTTCACTCTCCGCTCGGCTGAGGGAAGCGTCAGCCCGACGGGGAGGCGCTGGGAAGACCCGCTTGGAGCTCTCGCTCTAACTCTCTTTCTCGCGGGGGGGAAAACTCTGGTCTGGACTCTGGAGAGATTGGTAAGCCATTCGAACTCTCCCCTGGCCCCTCGGCGTTATTCTCAGTGTTTCACCCCCTGGTGTTTTCGCGTGCCGTTGTTGCTAGCCTGCTGTACTTTTCGCAAGGTGTTTTCCAGCACCCTCCCCCTCCCCTCCCCTCCACTCTTTCCGCACAACACCTCCCTTCTCTCCCCTCTCTCTGGAGGCGTGAGTGCGTGCATACTCTCGGCTGGCCCGGAGACTCCTCACAGGGGGAAAAAAAAGCAAGTCATGCCGCTGTACCGAGGTGCTTCTTTCTGAAGGGTACTCTGTGTACTTCTTTCTCCTTCCCTTTCTCTCTTTCTCTCTCTCCCTCCCTCCCTCTCTCTCCTTTCCTTCACCCTCTTTCACCGTCTTGCTATCCCTCTCTCTCTCTCTCCTCTTTCCCTCTTTCCTTTCAGTCTCTTGCTTTCCTTTCTCTCTGTCTCCTTCTCCATTTCTCTCACTCTGTCTCTCTCTTTCTCTCTCTTTCTCTCTCTCTCTATCCCCCCCCCCCCCGGAAAGCGTTGTGCAGGCTCCTGGGGGAGCCACGATGTGGGACCTCGGAGTCATTCCGAAAGCAGGGACAGCAGCGTTTGCCCTGGCCGTCTGCACCCTGCCCCTCAGCCCCGCCTCTTAAAGAGACAGGAGCCCGTAGACAACCCCTCGTGGAAGGGGGGGGGGGGGGCCGAAGGGTGGGGGGGGGGGTACACTGCAAGAGCTGTGAGAGATGGTGAGAGTCTCTCTAAAATTAGCAGACAGATAATGTGTCACGCTGTTGAATTAAGCTCCGGGGTGGGTGGAAGGATTGAGGGGCATGATTATGCAGACAAACACACACACAATAATCTCTGGACTTTCAGACTGATTATAGGCTCCTGCGTCACCTTGCTCCTCTCTCTCGCGGTTCCGTGTGGCCGTGATCCTGTCCCGGGTTACACACCTTGTGTCTGCACGCACAGCGGGAGAGGCTTGAACCCCCGATGCCCGCAAGCAGAGACGACTCGCCGTTTAGCTGGAGTGGAGAAAGGGCCGCCTTTCCCCTGCTGTGTGTGTGTATGTTTTTCCTTGATGTATTAATCATGCTCTGAGGCTTTCATCTCCGTCCCTTTCACGGAGACCTTGGGAATATGATTCATACTCTATAAAACACAGCGGGAGGACAATACGTTTAGGTTTCAGGTCATCCGATACCGGCTGCAGTCAGAGGGGATGTGTGTGTGTGAGCTCAGCAGATGACAAGGGTGTGTGTGTGTGTGTGTGTTCGTGCAGTATGTATGCTTTTCTTTCTGTATTATATGCGAGTTATGCATGTGCGGGTCTATAGGCAGTCTGAATGTGTGCATGCACAAATATGTTTGTGTGTGTGCATGCATGTGCAGGATGTATGAATATGCATGCAAGTGTGTGTGTGTGTGTGTGTGTGTATGTGTGTGTGTGTGTGTGTGCGTGTGTGTGTGTGTGTGTGTATGCTCCTGCCTGTGTGTGTGTGTGTGTATGCTCATGCCTGTGTGTGTGTGTGTGTGTCTGTGCTCATGCATGTATGTGCTGCTCTGTGCAGAGGGAGCTGCTCCTCATTTGTGGACGCGAGCAGGCCTTTCTCCAGCATCCTTGTGAGTGACGTATGGACCGAGCGTCGCTGGCGGGACCCTCAGTCAACAAACACTCAGAACACACGAACAAACAGACTCCTTCCACACTCGCCTCACACTCCTCCTCCATTCGCCGCTTGCCTGCCAGACACCCGTCGCGTCCCCTCCCCACCTCACGCTGTCTCCCCGTCGCCTGCCCGACACCCGGCGCGTCCCCTCCCCACCTCACGCTGTCTCCCCGTCGCCTGCCTGACACCCGGCGCGTCCCCTCCCCACCTCACGCTGTCTCCCCGTCGCCTGCCCGACACCCGGCGCGTCCCCTCCCCACCTCACGCTGTCTCCCCGTCACCCACCGCTCCAAAGGTGCCGCTTTCGTTTTTTTACACTCCACTTGGAGAGGTTCATGTTTGCGTTTTGGGGGAACTCCCAAGCCTCTTAGGGGACTGGGAAGCGTGTAGTGGAGAGGGCCACTTGGAAGAGCCGCAAAAATCCTGGTCTGTTGTCTCCCGGTCCTTTCTACTTCAGGGTGGCGTCCATGAGGGTGAGAGAGAGAGAGGCCTGAGTGTGCCCTTTCCCTGACCCCTCCCTCACCTCGCTTGCTGTCTCCCTATTGGGGGAAACAGGTCACACGGCAACCTATCGTGCATTGGCAGAACCTTGGGAAAAATGACACAAAGCTAAAGAAAAAACCCAACAAAAATCTGATCTCCTTGATGGTGGGTACAGTTTTCCTTTGGGAGGGGGGGTGGGAGAGGAGCGAGGGGGAGGGGGGGTGAGCGACTTCGCTCTGAGCTCTTAAGCGTATTCCACTATGCCGATAACCCTGACAACCAGCAACACACGCGTAAACACTCTGGGGGTTTTTTTTTCCGCCTCTCTCACACACAGGCGGTCTGAGACAAGGTCATGGGCCGGGAGCGCAAAGACAAACACGATCCGCGGCCAAGGTTCCTGACCAGATCCTCGGCAGTCGGCTGCCCCTCCGAGCTCGCGGGAGGGAGAGGGAGAGGGAGAGGGGCCGCTTTTCGGGAAGGACGCGCCAGCGGCCGAGGCCATCAGCCCGACCAGAGGTGGAACTCCTCTCTGTGGTCATTCAGTTTCAGACAAAGGCCGGCCGGGCTCCTTTTTAGCCATACATTTTTAATTCTGCTGATGGCAGCGCTGCGTCAGCCAAGTGGCGGAGTCCCGAGCTGAAAGTGCGCTGTTTTCTTTATTGGCGGAAACAAGGGGGTGCGCGTTTGTTTGTTCGGATGGTCTTCGCCCGACTCTGTGGAAAATGTCTGTGCATCCACAGCTTTGATGCCAAGTTAACGGAGACCAAATGCTGCTCTTTTACTGGCTTGACCGTTTGCACCTGTTCACACTTCCCTGCACATGCACACATGGAGAGACACCCCCTCCTCCCCAAACAATTTCTCTCTCTCCCTCCATCTCCCTCTATCCCTCCCTCCATCTCCTTCCTTCCCTCTCTTTTCCCTCTCTTCCCTCATCCTTCTCTCTGTATGTATCTTGCTTTCTTAGCAAAACGTGTCCTCTTTGTCCTCTCTGGTGGTAGCAGTGTAGGACCCCTTGTGCGTTTCTCCTGCCTGTGTGTGCATGTGTATGTGTGTGTGTGTGTGCCTGAACTGTGGATCTCTCTCTGAGGGCACAGCTCTTGGCTTTGCTCAGTGTGTATCAGTAGGTACCGTGTCCTGCCAGGGTTAAGCCAACACTGTGGGTTCATGCGTAATGTGCCAGGATAAACCATTCCTAAAGAAGTGAAAGATCAGGTGTTGCTTTACCCACAGTGCAATGAGTGTGTGTGTGTGTGTGCGCGCGTGTGTGCGTGCGCGCGTGCGTGTGTGTGTGTGTGTCTGTGTGTGTCTGTGTGTCTGTGTGCGTGTGTGTGTCTCTGTGCGTGTGTGTGTTTGCGTGTGTGTCTGTGCGTCTCTGTGCATGTGTGTGTTGGTGTGTGTCTGTCTGAGTGTGTGCATGTACAGAGCTAGCCGTTGGCAGTCACCGCATTAATCCACCTTGACTCCTGGGGCTACCAGACAGTGTTTTTAAAAGGAAAATAATTGGCAAATTCTTCTGAGGACCCCTGCAAGCGAGGGCTTCTCTTCTGTCTCCCATAACAAGTGGAATAATTTAAGCATATTAAGCAAATCTGAATTACGATAACAATAAAGGTAATGCATTTAAGGGCTGGAAAATAAAGAAAATGCATCACGGCTGATTCAAACTCTTGAAAATTCTTGCATAGATTTGCATATTTTACCGTCACGTGGGCAGGAGACAGCTGTGATACAGACGGCGTGTGAGGTGGCGAGAACATGGAAATCGTGTTTTCAAGCAGTTACAGGCAAACATCATTTTCATCTCCTTTGCAGCTCATCATGAATGAACACGAAACCGAAATCATAACTCAAAGAGGCTTGGGTATCCAAATCCTTGGGGACTGGAAAATATCCTTTTTTTCCACTGGAAAAAGGTCCTTCTCTCAAGTGAGACGTTGTGACCCCTAATAATAATGATAATTAGCTCATTAACATGCTGAAATGTCTCTGTGCAGCAAAGAACTAAGAGGCAAACAAGCTTGGAAAAAGAGCACGAGGGAGAGAAAAAGAGAGAACGAGGGAGAGAGTGGTTGAGAGAGAGTCGGAGGAATGAGAGAGAGGGAGAGAAAGAATGGGACAGAAAGAGAGAAGGAGACAAATGTTGAGAGAGGAAGAAAAAGAGAGAAAGAGAAAGAGAGAAGAGGTGTTGTGAGAGAAAGATACTGTAGGGAGAGAGGTTGTAACAGCATCTGCGCATGCTGCCGGTGGGTTGTCAATGGTGGAAAGAATGCCTCATTTCAGACCTGGAAGGCCTTGAAGACTTTGAAGTCCTCCAGTCAGGCTCCATTCAGAAATTCTGTTTCAAACCCATTATTCCTCCACAGATGCCATGCTATGAGCCATACTATACTTACAATATATGTGTGTGTATCTTCATTATGATACTTACAGTATCTCCATATTATACTCAGACTGTGTATAAATTATATGTATATAATGCATATGGAATGCTTAGATTCTATGCTGTTGCATACTATACTATTCCACAACAGACATAATGTTGCATAAAAAAGGTTAGAAAAAAGTAAAAAAAAAAAAAAATGGAACTTGCTTAAAAATGAGCTTTTTGTGTCATGGTGGATTAAGCCCTGTGTCTGGGAGGGAGGTTATGTAACGCACAGGTAGTGCTCTCCAGGCACGAACGTCCTGCTCTGTGGAGGAGAGAGCTGTCAGAACCGGTCTTCCCTCTGCGCCCCATGCCGTGCCGCCACTCTCTTTTCGTCACTCGCTCCGGGGCGACCCCGCGTGTTTTTTTTTAGCACCGCATTTTTTTTGTCACAAATGTTCCGCGCAAACCGAAACAACAGAGAACAAAGGGGGCCTCCGAGAGGAATGCGGGAGGTGTGGGGGTCGCAGTGGTTCATCGTGACCTACGGGAGGCCGTACGGACGCAGCTCATCACCTGGCAGTTAACTTGTGGTTGTCCATTTCAGAGGTCAAAGGTCACCAGTGGATCTTGGCGTAGACTACCCTAATCTTCTCTTGTGTAATCCTTAGTGGGCATTAAAGTAATAATAATGACAATGTTCAAAATGATACTAATACATTTTATCTATGTCTCTTTTTTTCCCCCCTGAGAGCTGGACAGTTGTGTAATAAATTATTGTAATTTTGTTCCGGTAAGCCCTTTGGGTGCTGGACAGATTAGGGCCCGGCAGTCAGGCCCAGGACAGCGGTGCTTACGGCAGGCCCTCCTGCAGGGGGGCTTTGTGGCTCCGAGACACCTCTTAAATCATTCACCGTCATTTAAAACGCAAAGCGGCTTTTCCGTACACGCAACAGACAGACAGGTTCGGGGCGGGGGGATCGATAGAGTGCGGTCGCGAATATCAGACGAGCAGCCCAGGTGACACGCAGCGTTTTCACGCGGTCCCTCCGAGCGTCGCCGGCTATCGACGATTTGTCACATGTCCTTAGCCTCAGGAGCCGGGCGCTGTCCGGTCGGCTGTGGGATGCGCGTCACTGGCCGGCGTTCTGCTGAGCAGGAGGTAGCCGGAGCGCCTCGCCCACACTGACACACGGAGCAGGCGGTGTGGGAGCTGTCTGAGGCCACGGCCTGTCCGCTCGCATTTACAGCAGCGGGGTTAAACCGGGAGCAGCGGATGCGTTACGAGCGCGCGGGGGCTCCTATGCATTCGGCCACGCTAACGCCACCCCATTGTTACGTGTTCGTATTGTCTTACAGAGAGAAGGCTGGGGCCCGGCGTATCGACTGCGCGCAATCCGTATGTGTGAATGAGGGACTGTGCCGAGGGTGCGGCCTGGCGGATCAGTAGCCACTCGCGTTGTCTTCGTGACAGAGCACGCAGACGAGGGTCCTTGGGCCCGTTGCAGGCGTGAATAGAGGCTGTGTGTGTGTGGGTGTGTGTGTGTGTGAGACGCCGCGCAGGGTGTTAAATGAGTGCGGGGTGCGGAGCTTCTGGTGCATTATTAATGAAGCACATGCAGCGGCCTCTCTCCGCCTCTCTCTCCCAGCGGGGGGTCTGCTCTCACACTCCAGACGCCCAGCACTTACAGATGGTAGAAGCCGGTCGCCCGCGCTCACGATTTTTATCTGTTGAGTAGCGGACACCTCGCATTTACAGTCATGAGAGGAGCACTTACAGATTGTAGAAATCTGCGCTCGAGATTTTTACCGGGAATAGCAAAATTTTCTCGTTTAAAGGCACAGCAGTCATGATACAAACTTACAGAGGGTAGGACTCTCTTCTCATGATTTTTACCTGTAGAATAGCAAAATTTTTCACATTTAAAGGAATGCTGGTCATTTTCCTGTCCCTCTAAAGCCGTATTGCAACTGCGAGATGGGAAGAGATGTACTCTGTGTATCTGAGCAGGTGTGCTGGGGACGAGCTTGATGAGTTACTGTGCATGTTCTCCCCCCTGCAGGTTCCTGCAGCAGTCCTGGAGGTTTGCACTCGGAGGGCAATGATTCCTCATGAGGTCCGCGAATCACCTTCCGACAGCAGGCGTGACCCTCCGTGCTTTCGACTGAGACCCGCTCGGCGCTGAACGCCAGACAGAGCCCAGCCAGCGAGCCCGCGGGCGCGGCGGGCACTGCCACCCGAGAGCGAGGACCGACAGAGACGCACGCTAGAGAGAGAGAGAGAGAGAGAGAGAGAGAGAGAGAGAGAGAGACGAGCCCCGAGCTGAGAGGCAGGACATTCGGAGGACGCCAGAGCGCACGGGCCGACATGAAGTCCAACCAGGAGCGCAGCAACGAATGCCTGCCCCCGAAGAAGCGCGAGATCCTGGCCAGCAACCTGCCCCACGAGGAGAAGCCGCTGGCGGTGGGGCCCGCGTGCGAGAGCCAGCGGGGCGAGAACCTGGCCTGGCTCGCCAGTGTGGCCAGCGGGCATGACGGCGGCGGGCAGCGCACCGGCACGCCCACGGGGGCCGACGTGGCCCTGTACAAAGCCTTCTCCGCCGCGACCGAGTACTCATCCTCCTCTTCCTCGTCCTCTTCGTCGCGGACAGCGGCGGCGACGACGCTCCCCGCGGCCTACGCCTCCACGGCCCTCTCGCAGCCCGGCGGGACCATCCAGTACACCCAGCTCCCCTCCAGCCTGCACTTCATCAGCTCGTCCTACGCGGCGCCCTACGCCGGCTACATCTCCTCCCAGCTCGTCTCCCCTGCCTCCGGCCCCGCCCCTGCCCCGGTGGCCCCGCCCCAGCGCCCGGCCCCGGAGGCGTACGCTGGCGCTGTCGTCTCGCAGGCCTCTAAGGCGGAGCAGCAGCAGCAGCAGCAGCATCAGCATCGCCACCCGCTGGTGGGCTCGCCGGGCCTGGCGGGAGAGGGCGTGGCCCAGCCCGCCGGCCAGTACGTGCAGATCGCCGGCTCCGCCCTGAGCGCGGCCCCGCCCCACGGCCACCTCCCGCTGCACCTCCACCCCCACGCCCTGGCCCTCGGCGCCCCCTCGCAGGTGCTGCTGCAGTACGCGGACGGGCCGGCCGCCAAAAAGGAGGAGGGGCGGTCCCGGGAGGTGCTGAACGGGGAGCTGGAGAAGGGCCGGCGTTACGGCCTGCCCCCGGAGCTGTCCCTGATGGGCAAGCAGAGCGCGGCCTCCAGACAGCAGCAGCAGCAGCAGCAGCACTATGAGGCCCGGCACATCGTGCTCCCCGCCGACCACACACAGGAAACCTCAGGGCTTCGGACCTCACTGATGCTGCTGCCCAACAGCCACGCCGACTCGGTCAGCGGGCCCCGGTCGCCCCCCTCCGCGGCCCACGGTGAGAAGGGCGCCCCCGGCCAGGGCAAGCCCGGCTCCCGGGCCTCCCCCTTCGCCTTCCCGGCCCCGCAGCAGACGGGCGCGGCGGTCACCACGCTCTCCCCGCACACCGTCATCCAGACCACTCACAGCGCCACCGAGCAGCTCTCCGTGGGCCTCCCCTCGGCGGGCTTCTACCCGGCCGCCGGCCAGCCGCCCATCATCGGCTACATCGCGGGGGGCGGGCAGCAGCAGCCGGTCGGCTACCACGCCGGCCAGCTGGTGATCCCCAGCGGCCAGCCTGTGATCATCCCCGTCAGCGGGGGCGGGGCTGGGGGGGCGGAGCCCGCACACGTGGCCGCCGCCGCCGTCGCCTCCTCGTCCTCCCAGCAGCTGGTGACCGCCGCCCTCGCCAAGTGTGAGCCGTTCCAGGCGCCGGCGCCCTACCATACGGCCGCCGTGGTGCAGGCCCAGGTGCACCTGCCCGTCGCCCCAGCGACCACCGCCGGCTCCATGGCCTCGCCCCCGCCCGGCCCCGCCCCCGCCCTGCCGCCCTACTTCATGAAGGGCTCCATCATCCAGCTGGCGGACGGCGAGCTCAAGCGCGTGGAGGACCTGAAGACCGAGGACTTCATCCAGAGCGCCGACATCAGCAGCGAGCTCAAGATCGACTCCAGCACCGTGGAGCGCATCGACGGCAGCCCCACGCCCAACTTCGCCATCATCCAGTTCGCCGTCGGAGAGCATCGGGCGCAGGTAGCCGTGTGTGTGTGCGTGTGTGTGTGTGCATGTGTGTGTCTGTCAGTGCTCTTGCCCCCTAACCGTTGTTGTTATTTTCCCCCTGTCTGTCTATGTGTGTCCATGTGCTTTTGTTTTCCTTTGCGCTCCAGCCCTGCCCCGCTCTCTGCCCAGTCCCCGCCCACCTGATTGCCAGATCACCGCCACCTGCCTGCCTGCCCACCTGCTTCCCATCTCCTCGTCAGCCCAGCCCTATATCTTCCCTGCTTGTCTCTGTCCTGTTGCTAGTTTGTAGCAGTGTTTCTCGCCTGTTTCATCCCTGCCGGTTTCTCTGTCTGCTAGTTACCGATTTCGACCCTGCCTGCGCCTTGACTTCGTTTCTGCCTGCCGCCTTGGCCAGTTTGTCTGATTGCCTGCCTAACTGTTTCCTGACCCTGCCTGGTCCTGTTTCTGACCCTGGTTCTGCCCACAGACTGCCTTTCTGGTCTCGACCCTGCCTGTTTTGATTTCGCTATTTTGTCTTACAATTGCAATAAACTCGCTTGGAACCCGAAGCTCCCGTGGTCTGCGTCTGAGTCCTTGCCTGAGCCGTGACAGTGTCTGTTTGTCTGTCTCTGTGAATGCAAGCCTATGTATAATACAAACATTATATAGTATTAATGTTGTAACATAATATTAAATAAGTTCTTGTGTGATTTTTTCTCCAGGCCTTAATATAAACTTATTAAAATAACTTATTTTTATAATAAACTTATTTTCATTTATTAAAGTTTATTATAAATAAGGTAATTTAAACGTATGAAAATAAGCCTTTCATTGCTGTGTGTATCAGCGGTAGCGCGGTGACCCTTCAAAGTGCCGAAAACGGTTCTAAAAAGGTCAGCCCCGGGTTTTGGTTTTCCTTGTTGATGCATGGTAATAGAGTTTTTGGCAGGCCTTAAACAGAACCTTTCTTTGTCCGGCATTGGTGCAAAGGTCACGTCTGTTGTCACAGGCGTCACCAAATATATCGTCTTTCATTCATGCGTGTTTTAATGCATGAATTTCCACTCCTGGGGTTCGCTACAGTGCGGCGCTTGTTCAGAGCTTTCTGACCTGTAATGTAGGTTTAGGCACACTCCGCGCTTTTCGCTCCTTGCTGTAGCTGTGCAGAAGCTCTTGTGGGTTTGTAAGGCTTATTAAGTCATCGCCGAAAAGAAACAGGCTGGAGGTTATGCTTGCCTGTTCATTCATCGGAGCATGACTTGTGCCAGTTGCTCCAGAGGTGTCAGGCATAACTAGCCGCTCCCACATCAGTTGCTGTCGGATCACATTGCCATTAGCTGCTGTCAGTCCACCTCGGTCCCCGTGTAGTTAGTGATTTTAGAGTTTCTGCAGTCAGTCAAGGAAAACTTGCACCATGAGATGTTGTCGGAAATGCGATCTGGGTTTTACCTTAATCCCATAACACACGTCTGATGGGAAGATGAAAGTACTGTTGCATTTCCTGTAAAATGTTTATAAGCATTTTAAATCAAACCCCAGGGAAAGATGCTTGGTGGACATACCATGCAAAGCACTCAGTGGGTCAGTGACCTGGCTGGTGCTTGGAGTGTCCAACCAAACGCTTTCACTGGGTGTTATTTTACTTCTCGATTCACCTTAGGTTTTTTGTAAGAAGGGAGAACTGGATTTATTCTCTGCTCCACAATAAGCAAACAGGCTTAGAGGAATGCACAGCAGTACAGAAAATAAAAAATAATACATAAACATGTGTTTGCTAGCTCAGTAGACCCCCATCACCTCTCTGAGAGATGCTTCAATTGTCGTGCCTTTCCAGTGGGACCACCTCCCAGCTTAGACCTCAGCCTTAAATAGTTTTAAATAGACAGACTGATGTGCAGTTTTGCATGGGTGTCACATCCATGTCTGTTTTAAATAGTCTCCTCAAACTCAGGCTTTGGACTTCATTTCCCATGAGCACCTCCCTGACCCTCCCTGAGGAAAAGGTTTTAACAGGGAACAATGTCCCTGGGAGCAAGTAGCACCATTATGAGACCAGCCCATCACCTGGGCTTTTGAATTTGCTTGCATGTAGCAACTGTGTTTCAGCTGGCGGAAGGACACAAAGGCACAACTGAGCTGTGTGCTTCAGAACCGCAAAGACTTCAGCACAATTCAAGACCACAAAGCACTCTGTACTAATGGCTTTTGGTTGGCCGTGCCAAAGGATTCAGGATGTGGAGTGTCAGTGCACAGGAAGTGGGATTATCCTGTAATTTGCCTTATGAGCGTATTAGATCTGGCTAGACACTTTTGTAGACATGACATTTTTTCAGACGGCCAGGATATGGAATGCCAAAGTGACGTCAAAAAGTTTTAGTCTTCAGGAAGTGGGATTATTATAGTTTGCCTTATGAGCATGTATTGGATTTTGATTGGCACGGACAGAGCCCTCTGTTTTGTCTGTATCCCTCTCTCCCATTTAGGTCAGTGTGGAGGTGCTGGTGGAGTACCCATTCTTCGTTTTCGGGCAGGGCTGGTCGTCCTGCTGCCCGGACAGGACCACCCAGCTGTTCGAGCTGCCCTGCTCCAAGCTGTCAGTGGGCGACGTCTGCATCTCCCTCACCCTGAAGAACCTGAAGAACGGCTCCCTGAAGAAGGGCCAGGCCCTGGACGCCGCGGGCGGGAACGGCGGCCTCCTGCTGAAGCCCCCCAAAGCCGGCAGAGGGGGGCGCTACAGGGAGCAGGAGAACGGACTGGGGCAGCAGGCGTCGGGCGCGGGAGGCGGGGGCGGCGGCGGGGGCGGGGGCGGGGGCGGCGGCGGATGCGGGAGCAGGGGCGCGCAGGCCGCCTCCGAGAACGGGGAACTGAGGCTCGAGCCCTGCTGGCCCCTGGCCCCCAAGACAGAGCCTGGCGGCGCGAGCAAGCCCGCAGGCCGCAAGAGGAGGTGGTCGGCCCCCGAGAGCCGCAAGGTGGAGCGGTCAGCGGAGGAGGAGCCAACCTTGACTCTGCCCAAACTCTCTTTCATCCCTCAGGAGGTTAAGATTTGCATTGAAGGCAGGTCCAGTATAGGCAAGTGAAAGCTCTTGGGACTCCTCCTAACCTGGGGGGAGGGGGTGAAAATCGAATGACAAATGGCCCCTCATCGTTCATTTGATTTTACTTTTCTATTTTTTATTTTGAAATTTTATTTTATTTTTTTTGTTTCCTATCCGGATTACTGTACTGTAGGCTAAATTTACCCAGTATTTACATGTTATCATCTTACGTTAGAGGGATAGGCATATATCGGTAAGAATATGGGGCGTCTGAGCACTGCTTGACTCGTGATTGGATGGCATGTGCCCTCCATCTGTCCACCCTGCTAGCGTAGCGTCCCGCGCAAGGAACGGGACAAAGCAGTCGTGCTGCCCCGTGTGTTCGGGTTGCGGAGGAAATGAGGCGCAACAAAGAACGCGGACCAGACCGAAGGAGCGAATTCAGACTGTCACGGAGCTCCGCCGATGGCAACAAGGTCAAGTGACAGGCTTGATCCTGTGACCGTCTCTGGCCAGGGCCCGCAGACCGCGATCGGAATCAGCGGGGTGGAGCACGGAGGCCGCAGGGCAGGGTAGCTCCTCCGTGGCTCGTTTCCGCGGTAGCAGGGCCACGGGTGGCGAGGAGGTCGGAGGGGACCGATGTCACTTTAGCCATTCTGCGTGCGCTTTCTCGTTTTCCAGCGAGCCGCGATTTGTCCCTCTTTGACCACGTCTTATAGACACCCTAACTGCTCACGACCCTCTGCCATCTTGATGTGGAGCCTGTGGATGACTCAGACGAAGCTTTAGTTTTAAAGACGTAAAGATGGCTGCCAGTCAGAGCTGGAAGAATGTAAGTTCTGTGCCAGATCTGCCTGAGTTCAAGGCAGGTGGCATGTTAGAGACGTGTTTTGAGTGGGCCAAGACCCCACGCAGCTCTGATACGCGCGTGCACAGCCTGGTATTGGAGTCAGAAAGTCACTTTAAAGGGAAGTAGACCCAATATGATTGTTGTCAATGATCTTTTAGGTGCAATATGTTTACACGACCTTCGTTTATGTGCTGAGGCTGATCCTGAATCAGCAAACTCTGTTGCTCCATCAGAGGCAGCACTGGAGATGTCTCTGTAGAGAGCGCATCAGTCGAATATGTTATGATCATACCATGAGATCGGCAGTTACTAAAAAACTACAATTGCCATCTCTCCCTCTAGATTTGCAGCCAAGTCTACAGTCAGCTGAAGACAAAAAGAAGCCCCAGCTGTACTGAGGGGATTAAAGTAGCTTTGGGGCGCAAGGCTATTGAAAATTTTAACTGCCTGAATGGCCAGATAGTTCAGTGTCACCCTCTCTGAAGGGACAGCGATCGGGAAGCGTCCTTTCAGAAACTCACTGCTTTGGGTGTTAATTTGCACAGATTAACTGATTAAAATTTTCCGAAATATGTATACCCTTACGCGAAAAAGAACATCATGCACATGAAGACGACAGTTCAAAATACAAGGAGTGTCTAAAGTCTGTCGTATATTCAAAACGTAACTGTTGCAACTTGTTCGTACACGTTCCATGCTATACGCTCACATTTTATCATGTATTAAGAAATTATGCACGTGCATAGAACTGCACGCAAAAATGTAAGCATGGAACTAGTATGTACACAGAGGCAGTAAATGTTACATTTTGAATTATGTGATGTATTTCTCGAAAGACAAAAATAGACTAATGGCGCTGTTTCATAAGGGTAGGAAGTGTTCTTTGTTGGGATTTGTTGTGAGGGTCAGATTCCGTATGGGTCTGTTTTCCTGTGAGAAAAAGCAGGCATCGCGTTACATCACACTAACAATGATACTGCCTCCTCATTGTTACCTATACTTCCTATGTGGTGAAAAGTTGGATCCACTAGCCAATGTGGCGCTACCACAGATGTTCTATGTATGGACCAGATATTCAGCTGCCGGTGCTTCACATTGAAAGTTCCCTCCCTGGCATTGTTGAAGATAAGTGTTCTGATTTGTTGGCTCTTAATTAATATTCTTGTGGGGGTGTATGTTTAAAAAAGATCATCTATTGCTAGCATAGCAGTGCAGGCTACACCAGAACTTCCAGGTTTAGGAAGCCACATATCTGGTTAAAATATTGAGTATCTGTGGTAGCTGACTCCCAGACCCATTAGGTGATGTCATCAAGCAGTGCTAGTCGTCCCTGGAGAATGAGAGGGAACTTTTTTCAATAGGTGGATCTGCTTCACGTATTTAACTCTAGCGCATTGAAAAAATGTCATTGTCTTTTTTTTTTTTTTTTGCTTTTATTTGTTCTTTCTCTTCCTTTTAAACCCTTCTGTTTTGTGTGTGTTTTTTTTGAGAATTTTACTTGATGGGTAAATTTGGGTGTGAGGAATGTCCAATCCTTGAGGTCAGGGGTCACCTGTGGTTGCCCAAGACATGGATGAATATTGATATGCAGAGGTTTATGTATATGTGTATATGTACATGCGCACACACACACACACATACACACACACTGGGTTAACATCATTAACATAATAGGAGTGAGAGGGTAGAGGAAGGCTAAACACAACCCTCACTGAGTATCTGGTGCAACCTCTTTAATCGCTTTTTCTTAACGAGAGAAACAGAGAGCGAGAGAGAGGAACTCATGTGACACCGAATTGGTGGTGGGGAGACAGGCGGTGGTCTTGAAGCACTTAATTGTTGTTATTAGTGTTCTTTTATTTTTATGTTTGGTCTCAACACGAATCCAGTACTGTATGAGGTTTTAATGGGCGTGGCTCAGACTGAACGCTCCCTTGACGACACGGGGGGGGTGGAGGTGACATGGGGGGGCCATGTGATGCGTGAGAGGTGGCGGGGGAGTCGGTCGAAGACGGGGGGGGGGGGGGGGGGCGTCCCGGAAAAGACACCCGCCTCAGGAAAAAAAGGCACTTTCCTCACCTCGGGAGCACTAAGGCCCACGAAAAGTTGAGACATCCAATTCTTCAAAGCGGTGTGGTCACTGCCTTAAACGGAACTGCCTTTTTGAAGAGTCCCATAAGCTGGTGAGAAGATCCAGAGTTGGGGGGGGGCAATGTGACCCCTCTGTTTTCGGACAGAACGGGAGCAAACCAGACCAGGAGAAAAAGCAATACATTGATTGTCCGGCTGTGTGCGCACAGTTGAGATGGGAAATAAAAAAAATTGACACCCTCTAAGGGAGAAGCTCTGGCCACAAAATTTTGAGGATTGACAGTCATCTACATAATGTATGTTTGTAATGTATGTATGCAAGCATGCACCTGTATTTGTATGTGTGTATGCACAGACACACACACACATACTTATATGATGCATGTACATTCATGTTCGTTTATGTATGTATGTATGTGTACATATATGTATACACACGCACACATATGTGTTGTGAATACATACACACATACAGTGAGACACGTGTTCCACCTGTTTAAATGACTCTAAGATGTAATGAGACTGGGAGGGTGTATGTGTGTGTGTATATATACAAATGTATCTATGTATATCTGTATATATGTAAACATATAAACAGATATACATGTATGTGTGTGTGTGTGTGTGTGTGTGTAAAATGTCCATTGTCCTCTGTTTAAAGTTCTACTTAAAAGAATCTTGCAATTTGCACATACAGAGAGTTAGTAATGTTATTTTTTTCAGCTCAGATACAGGTGGCAGGCTGAAACCCATTTACAGAAATGTAGCAGTTACTAAACCAGTCTGCCTAACCCTTGGGGCCCTGTGAATGGGCCTGTCCTCCTCTTGATTTCCCACTAGACACTTTCATTGCTGTTGGTCTGCATCGTATCTGTAGGACAGGGATAACAGCTGGGGGCGGGTGGGGGGTGGGGCTTGGGGATGTGGGCAGGGCGTGGGCTAGAGCACGCACACCTGATGAGCTCTTTGATTGGCCACGTTGGGTGCGTTTGTTGGTTAAAGGTGCGGCGGGGGCATAAAATGCTTTATTTTTTTAATAATAAAACAGGGTTTTTCAGATCAACACCACAACATTGTATTAGTTTTTTTTCTTTTCCATTGGGCCCCGTGGAGATTGATTTTGGGTAGGATATGTGGAGGATGTCCAAATTGGGATAAACCCCTGTTGTTCTTTAGAATTAGAGATAGGTGCTCGAGCATGCATAGCACTGGATGTAGAGGGAGTATGGTGTATGCACGCATTATCAGATTGCGATGTTATTTTGACCCTGCGTATCGTCAGCAGATTTTCATGAATCAAGTTTTACTTCGGGGGAGATAGCTGTCATTGTCATTTAGAATGATTAAGGGCACGACAAAGATGACCTGACAGGTCCACACAACTCATGTTATGCTGTCGCAATACAGCATCTTGTCAAGAAAAAAAAAAACTTCAGTGTCCACTACAAAAATATTCAGATATACACAAGTATAACAATCGTTCTGAGAAGTTTGGCTTTAATGATAAATGTGTGCATTGCTAATATGCAGTTCACCCAAAAATTGTAGAACCACCTCTCTCCCCTACTTTAATTTAATCAGCCCCAGGCCCTCTTGACTTTGAGTTCCCCTTTTTTTTGCAGTTGCACGGCCAGCCGTTTGCACCTTCAGGGAAATTTTACAACATATATGCAGTTACCGTCTTGCGGGAGGGCCGCTTATATTGGGGCGTACAGACACCCCAACGCCCTCCCCTATTCCACCACCCAGTGACCTCAGAAACCATTTCGGGTACCCATGCGTAACCAGTCCAGGTTGCATGGTCCTCTTATTGCAGTTTATTCTCCGCAACCGTTAAGCTACCTTCTATGGTTCGGCCTTATTCTGCAACTCCCCTGATTTTTTTTTTTTTTTTTAAGTCGCCCTCTTTTTCCCCCCACCCCGCAAAACCCCAGGCCAGTGGTCTGGTTAGAGAACGACTGTTGCTGTACGTGGTTCACGTTGGAGGCCCGTCTAACATGGCTGTGAGCTCTTAGCCGAGATAGCAGCACAGCCAGGTCTGTGATTTTCAGTTAAATCTCGATCGCAGCCCTCGGCCTCTACTGCTCTTCATCCCTAGAGCCACGTCTCGAGTGAAAGGCCGTGTGCTACCGTAAACACACACTGGCACACTCACACACATACTCGCGCGCTCACACACGGCCTCAAACACGCACTCATGAACACGCGCATACTCTCAGAACTTACACATTCTCTGCTCAGGTCATCTGCATGATCAATGCAGTTATGGGGGGCAAGTCGAAGCGGGAGGGGTAGGGGGATGGGTTTAGGTGGGTCGGGCTTTGGGGGGAGGAAGGGGTGGGAGAGGTGCGGTAATCAATTCAGAAGGGGTGGGAGGGATGGGGGATGGGCTTATGAGCGGCAGGGGGGTTAGGGGACAGGCTTTGGACGGTGGGAGGGGTCAGGGGACAGGCTTAGGAGGACGGGAGGGGTTAAGGGGGTGGGGTAGATGTAGGAGGGGTTAGGGGAGGGGCCTTGTGTGATGGGAGGGGTTAGGGGAGGGGCATATGAGGGGTGGGCAGGCTAGAGTGAGAGGTGCTTATCTGGACATGACTAGACAGGACAGAGCTCAGGCCATGGCTGGAGTGAGTCTCAATGACAGAAGTGACAGAGAAGGCAACCGACACCACTCCAGTACAGTAGCAGCAGGGTGTCATGTGACACTGGGGAGAACAGAGCGTGGGTGATGGTTATACCACATTATATTTTTAGTCGGTTAGTCTTTCTTAAAATATATATAATTATCTTATATACAATCTCCAACAACGTAGTACTTTGAAAAGGAAGTCCGGGGTAGTCAGACTGAGTTAAATTGACAACCGAGGCATGATGTAACTCTTGCAGTTTTGGTGTTGTATGTGCAATATATTAGTTTTGTCCCTCTGTCTTTGTGCCAAGTGTCAAACGTAGCATCGTAACCCTCCTGTGTCTCCCCCTTTTCCCTGATCACGTTGCACCTTTTTCCCCCAATGAACCCTGGAGATATTTTTTTTTTCCCTGCTTCACAAAGGAAACCTTTTGCCTCAAACTGGACAATATGCAGATAGATTAACCCTGATACGAATAGCCACGTGCCTCCGTACAAAGTCCAACCTGCAATAGAGAATAACAACTGACCTTCATACGAATGGGACACTTGCCATTTCTTCTGTCTCTGTTAAGTTCCAGGCAGTTTCAGAGTTAGACGTCAGGATGCCATCCTCTGTGTGAGGTAGCTGTTTCTTTTCAAAAGAAAGGAAAGAAAAATGACTGTTCCTGGCAGGAGTTGTGCTCAGAAACTGTTTTTTTTTTTTTTTTTTTGCATTTTTGTCAGGGTCTTGTCAAGAGGAGCTTGCAGATGATGTCACTTGTCTTACTTATCTATGATGTTTTTTCCTCTCAAGATCGGCGTTTGTTTCCGTATAAATCCTGCTGTCTCAGACTGTGCCGTGAAGAGAGCTGGAGTTGTATTGTGGCTAGATGGCTTTTGAAACCTCGCAACACCTCCGTTTCACATTATTCATAGTTGAGTTTTTTAAGACAGTGTTTTGCAGTTAATTCCCTGAAGAGTTTTTTCTGTCATAAGACAGAGATAGTTACAAGTGACATCCTTTGCATTCTCTGTTGAAGGCCAAAAAACTTTCATAGCTTTTACTCAGGGACGGGTTTGTGTGTGTGTGTGTGTTTGTGTGTGTGTGTGCGTTCATGCGTGCGTGCGTGTGTGTATGCCCACATATACTTGAGAGCAAGCGTGTGTGTGTGTGTGTGTGTGTGTGTGTATGTGTGTTACACTGATGTAACCAGAAGCAGCACTTTTTTTGCCTGTGCGCAGGGGTGATCCTTGTCCCTTTCATACCCCAAAATAAAAGAAAATCAAAATGAAGCTACAGATCACTGAACATTGAACTTGCCACAATGGGAACGTTTCCTCGTCCTTCTGAAAAAGTAAAATATATCAATATTAATACAGCACATATATCATTAAATATATTAGTTACCATGTTCATACCTGTACACATCTCCCATAGAGATAACATACGGTTAGTTCGGTTGTAGAACAGATGGATGCAATACGTGTTTATGACAGTCGATGTGCTTCTTTATAGTGTATTGGCATATGTTACTTTTTCATTGTCAGGGACAACAGAGTTGAAAACAGGCCCTGAGGCTAAACCTTGAAAGAAAACAGAACCCTGGTGTATGTGCAGAGGACCTCTCACCTGTGTCTGCAGCGGGTGGGCCTTCTGGGGTCGTCCTTTGTCACTAAGGCCACCTCTAAGGTGGCGTTCATCAGCAATCATCACAATTTATGCCGATTCTGGATTTATTGAAAGAATGTCAATAAATCGGTAAATCAATAATGACCTCATCGAGTGGGGACCACTTTTTAAGTAAAATGCATTGAATCCTTTTAGTGTAGGAGAGAACTTCATGATGCTGTTTCTGCACTTTTGACTCTGAGAAAGGCCTTCCCGTTTCTCTGAAAGCCGGGCTCTCCCGGGGTCGAACGCTCGTTTCGGAGGGAGGGAGAGAACGAGGAAGCTCAGCGAAGTGTTTTCTGTACATAGCAACATTCGGGTGTTGTGTTTTTTTTCCTCCCCCTCTTCGCCCCAAAACTGCCCCGCGGCTCGGCTCGTTCCTGGGTCCAATGAGCCGAGGATGCCAGAGGGGCGCATTCGCGAAGACGGTTGTAGGCCATCCAGGGCCCCCCTCGTATTCAAAGCAAATCGGGTACCTTTTATTTTCCGGGCGTACCTTCTCATTTTGTCTCGGTTTTGATTCGTTTAATGTCGTAAACCTCGCTTCAGACATGTTACCTTACTGATAGGATCCTTGCATTTATATTCTTTGTAGCACTATAACCTTATAATAGGGAACTGCAAACCTGTTTTGCAAATGTTTGAACTAACTTGAGTTGCTGAGGAGCTGTTCGAAAGCACTCTCATTTGAGGAGCACAGGTGATGTGTCGTTTGGTTTTTCATCTTTATTTTAATTGCACAAATGAAAATATGAATGTTGGTGCGAGCTTCAGTATTTGGAGAGGAAGAGGTGCGTCTTTTATTTTTTAGCTGTTTTTTAATATTGTTATTATTAATATTATTATTTGCAATGGATTTGGCACCTTGTTGAAACTGAACACAAACCAATCAGGATTCCTCTGTTTGACTTGACTGTTGTTGACGTCTCGTCAGTGTCTAAGGCAAAGTGCCGGATTCGCTCTCAGGCTGAGAAACTTTGACGGGCCCACCGAGTGCTTCTGTTTCACCCCGATCGTTCTCGGTGGGCTGTTTCACTTCGGTTTGGTTTATTGTTATTTGATATTATTATACTATTATTGCGGTTATTACTAAGGATAACTTGTATCTATGCTGGAGATGGATAAATGTGCATCCTAGCAGAGAAGGGGCATGTGGTCTCTGCAGAGAAACTAAACAGAGCTCTATCGCTGTGGGATAAGCTACTCACTTGTGAAGACCTGCCAATCAGTCAGGCTTTAGGTGCTGGCGGCCGTTCCAGGGTGGTTGGGTCCTTGTGATTTTAACCTTTGTCAGTTGATGATCAAGTTTCAGGGCCCTCGTGATACCATACGACCTTTTTTTTTTCCCCGGAGCTCTTAATAGCAAGTGAACGAGGGGCTTTGTCGGCCAGGTCATACGAAACCATTCCTCTCAGAGATGTTGGCTCACAAGGTTACGCCCCACCATGGCAGGCACTGTTTTAACATACCTGTTGAGCGATGTTTGTTTGTTGTGCTGGGTCTGGTCTGCACGCCCAGCATTGGACAGCCAAGAACTGAAAGATCTGGCCGCAAATGACAACAGGCCTGAACCTCAAAACAAAACCGACTGCTATGTGTACATAAGAGTTTCCCCATTTCTGTAGAAACCAACAGCCACCGTAGGCTGTCCCCAAGTCTGTATTTGTGTTAATCGATATAATTAAAGACGTTTCTTGACATATCTCAGAGAAATTGGCAAATATCTTTTGATTTCATATACAAGTTACCAGTTAAAGTATAGCATGGTGTTTCCAACCCAACGTGTTGTTCAGTATGTCACATAATATACCATCCGCCACCACCCCACAAATAAAATTGTCACTTTCGATTTAAAAAAAAAACAAAAAAACAATAAAAATAATAATTTAAGTGTATGCGGGTGTAAATTATAACTGGGAAGCGATGAACTGCTTTTTTACAGACACACAGTGACCCATGTTTCAATGTTTATTTTTGAAAACACAGAAGTCAGTGTGTGAGCTCCCCCTTGTGACAGCCTTGTGAAACGGCACCTGCACACCCTTGTCTTGGTCTGTTGAGGTGTCTTACCTGGTTTTGTGGGGGGTGGGGGGGGGGGGGGGGGGGCATGACATTGACGACTAATGTGCACGCATTTTTTGTCTTTCTGATCATTTTAGTTATTGTTTTTTTTCCTTTTCTGTTTAATTCATTCAGACAGTGAAAGAGAGATTGTATTGTATGATACAGGAAGCCATGATCACTTCACAGGAAGCAGTGGTCTAATGTGAAGAAACTGCAGGAGCCTCAGTCTGTTGAGTGCAGACACTGAGGCATGGTCGTATTGAGATTAAGTCTTCCTTCTGAATGGAGCGGAGGCTGTTCCCAGTCTCCTTTCTCTTGCCATTGGACAGAGATGGTGTGACCAATTCTGGCCAATAGCAAGGGGGTTATGGAAGAGCGGGAAAAACGTTTTGCACCTTACTAGTAAAAGAAGAAACCATTTAACGTGCGTACAGATGTAGTTAAGAGCTTTTATTGTGAAAAGAGGACTTCTTTTTTGTTTCCATATGCGTGCATACTCTGTAATTTGTGTAAAATATTGTACTTGCACTAGCTTTTTTAAAAAACAAATATAAAAAAATGGAAGAACTCAAATTCTATTTTCTAATCGTGGTGTGTCTATTTGTAGGATACACTCAAGTCTGTTTATTGGATTTTATGGTCCCTTTCTTTGATGGTGCTTGCAGGTTTTCTAGTTAGAAATTATTTCATTATTATGAATAATAAAACAATATTTGATTCAGGTTGTGAACAAATTTGTTTTAAAAAAGAAATTGTCTGTATACCAGTACAAGTTTATTGCTTCAGTATACTCGTACTAATAAAATAACAGTGCCAATTGCAAACTGTGCCTTTTTACTTTGAGCTCTCTGTTAATTGCTTGAAATTGTGGCATCTCATTTTGGAGGGAACTATATGGCTTACACAAAATCAGTTTAGCCCTAGAATCCCTAGAAGTGTCCCTTACTACTGAGTGGCTCCCCAAAGATACCTTCATATCACCACTAGATGCTGCCAAAATACTATTAAGGGGTTTTGCCAAAAGACATTCCAGACCAATACCTGCTCTTGTCTTCCTCTTGTTCAGGTTGTTGAGAGCAGGTATGCCATCCCATCAGATTGTGGGTTGTGGAATACTGTCAAACCTATACAGCACAGACACGTAGGTTGTTTTTTTGGGTTCCCTTTAGAATAACCACAGTGACCCTCAGGACTAGGTCCTAACAAACATTTACTTTTGTCCCATCGAACTTAATTTAAACACGCAAAATTCAACTTCACAAGGTCAAACTGTAATCTGAAGTTTTTATCATTTGCTTCCATTGTGTGCTTCCATCAACTTCCATTCTGTTCTTCTCTTCTATCTTAATTTCCCTGCCCATTACATCATTGCAAACCTTCCAGTACCTCTAACAATACTTAACAGCATTGTGTTGATGGCCTACATTACATCAAATTCAGACAATTATAACATCAGCTGCAAGTTCTCTGAAAAGAGGTAATGTTTGTCATTGTTGTCAGTTGTCGGATACACAACAGTAATTGGTTAGATATCATTTAATGATAAATAGTGGGTATGGCAAAACTGAATGTACCAGAGCAGATACAGTTTAGCTTTGCTGTTTCTGAATGCTGAAAGCATTTATGTTGAGATCTAGTACAGCAAGTCAGTTCTGAATGGAATTCATGATATTCACAATGACATGAAAACCCTGACACAAACCTGGCCTGAGATGCTCTCTCCTCATTAGTAGCACATGGAAACTTACTCTCCCTCTCTGCCCCTCTTGTTAAGAACTGAAAATTTACTGGCTAGCACCCATGGTGTCAGGTCACTGGGATGTCACTGGACTGGAGTTTTATATTTTAAAGATTAACTGATGCTGTCTCCATACATCTTTCTCTCTGTCTCCTCTCTCTCTGTGTCTCTCTCTGTCTCTGTCTCTCTCTCTCTCTCGTTCACACATGCACACTCTCACAAACACATCACACCCTTCTCCTCCATCATACCGCAGACATGGGCTTTATTTCACCAAGCACCCTGTCAGTGGGGTGGCTGCCAGGGGTGGTGGGGGATGGTGGGGGGGGGGGGGGTGTCTCCGATGTCAGCAGATGCTGCCTCACTCGCTGAAAACGCCTCATTCAGAACGTGTAATCAGTGCTAATCGGGTCCCAGGGAGTGCCTCCCAGGCAGCTGCTCGGGTGGTCTGGCGGTGAGAGAGAGGGGAATTACCATGAGCTCAGTCTCTTGGTGAAACGGTCAAACCCTTTAACTCTTTCCCTGCCCGCGCCTACTCTCTGTCCCCTCCGAAACGGGACGGGGTATGCTACAGGAAAGACAGCGATGGCTGAACACAGTTTTTATTTCTTTCATTCATGCTCATTATCAACATGTTTTATCAAGCTGTTATCAGTTATGAATTGCCTGATCATTTTCTGCTTGGAATTGCACATGTACACATGTCTCTGAATGTACTTTCTTGTATGAACAGGTTTTAAAGCAGTGTCTCTCAACCCTCCCCTGGAGTACCCCCTATCCTGCATGTTTTAGATCTCTCCCTGCTCCAACACAGCTGATTCAAATGATCAACTCGTTATGAACTCCTGAAGCTGCTTAATAACAAGCTGATCATTTGAATCAGCTGTGTTGGAGCAGGGAGAAATCTAAAACATGCAGGGCAGGGGGTACTCCAGGAGAGGGTTGAGAAACACTGTTTTAAAGGGTGTCCCAATGCCTTTGGGAGAGCTGAGGTATATAGCGTTTAAAAACATATCCAGTCACATTTAGTTGACCTGAAAGGGACTCTAACATAGCTTGGATTCAACATGTTACTTATGGCAAGAAACACAGTCATACATTTTATTTTCTACATAACGTTATATCTGTCAAATCCAGTCATGTACAATTCATGCTCTCAATTCAAGCTCTACCTAAAAGGTTCATTGGTTTTAAATGGATCGTTTTTCTCTGGAGTTGCATTTCAGACCCAGCTGTACATTAGCTGCTGCATTCTTAGCGTTCCCACGTCCCTCCGGCGCTTCCTGCAACGCCCAGAGTTGGAGCGAGC